>NC_057407.1:24037894-24337894 GCF_019320065.1 Cervus canadensis
TTTTTTTTTTTTCATTTATTTTTATTAGTTGGAGGCTAATTACTTCACAACATTGCAGTGGGTTTTGTCATACATTGACATGAATCAGCCATGGAGTTACATGTATTCCCCATCCCGATCCCCCTTCCCACCTCCCTCTCCACCCGATTCCTCTGGGTCCTCCCAGTGCACCAGGCCCGAGCACTTGTCTCATGCATCCAACCTGGGCTGGTGATCTGTTTCACTATAGATAATATACATGCTATTCTCTCGAAACATCCCACCCTCGCCTTCTCCCACAGAGTCCAAAAGTCTGTTCTGTACATCTACGTCTCTTTTTCTGTTTTGCATATAGGGTTATCATTACCATCTTTCTAAATTCCATATATATGTGTTAGTATGCTGTAATGTTCTTTATCTTTCTGGCTTACTTCACTCTGTATAATGGGCTCCAGTTTCATCCATCTCATTAGGACTGATTCAAATGAATTCTTTTTAACGGCTGAGTAATATTCCATGGTGTATATGTACCACAGCTTCCTTATCCATTCGTCTGCTGATGGGCATCTAGGTTGCTTCCATGTCCTGGCTATTATAAACAGTGCTGCGATGAACATTGGGGTGCATGTGTCTCGTTCAGATCTGGTTTCCTCAGAGTGTATGCCCAGAAGTGGTATTGCTGGGTCATATGGCAATAACTGCATTTAACTTTTTGAGGAATGGCCAGATTCCTTTCCAAGGTGATTACACCACTTTACATTCTTACCAGCAGCGTTACAGGGTTCCAGTGACTACATGTTCTCATCCACACTTAATATAGTCTTTTTAATTTTAACAATTGTAATGGATACATGGTGATACCCTTGTTGTGGGTTTTTTTCAGGTTTTATAACTTTTTATTTGCATATTACAAACCTGTACATTCCAATAATTAAAATCATCGGAACAACAAAAAAATGGCACTCTGATTAAACTGCATTTTACAGCCCACAAGTCAGCTTGGACCAGCTTGCTTTTTATTCCAGATTTCACTCTCATTCCATCCAGCTTTCTCCTTCACCAACAAGCAAGTTCTTCTCCTTCCCTGCTAGCCAGACAGACAGGTGGGAGAGGCAGGCGTGGCCTATGTTGTCAGTAGTTCTCCATTCTTTGATGTGAAAAGGGGTAGCACAGTCATTTAAACTTGATCCAATCTCTTTGCATATTACAAAGCTGAACAGCTAAAAGAAATAAAATAAGACAATGCTTATGGAATATACAATACATACTGGCGGCACACATTTCATCACGACTCGCCTGCTTGCTTCTCCTCTTCAATCATTTCTTTTGAAGGCAGTGGATTTTTCTCTTGCATTTCTGCTTCATTCAACGTCAACTTACAGAATTTCTCAATCTCAGCCATACCGGGTTTGTAAGACATGGCTGCAGAGGGAGCTGAGCAAGCTGTGAGTGAGTCAGGTCTGCAATGGCAGCCACGGAGTCTTGATGTGGTTTTAACTTGAATTTTCCCAGTGAGTAATGATGTTGAACATCTTTTCATGTGCTTATTTTAAAATGCAAGCTTTTATATTCAACATCACTGTTTCCCAAACAAAACAATGTGATTCTTTTTAAATGAAAAAAATAAAATCACACCAATCCCTAAACTTCACTTAAATAATTTTTATACTGTTATGTATGTACCTATATATGTGGTTTTTGGCCACACCATATGACCTGTGGGATCTCAGTTCCCTGACCTGGGATCAAACCTGTGCCCGCTGCACTGGGAGCACAGAGTCCTAACCACTGGACTGCCAGGGAAATTCCTATTTTTATTATGATATTAATAAAGTGCCGATATAAAATCAGGCAAACATTTATTTTACTTATTAGCTTTATGTGACTATAAAAATTAAAGACTAAATCTAGGCAAAATATGGCACAAATGAACTTATCTATGAAATAGAATATGAACAATAGTCATAGAGATACTGCTGCTTGCTGACCCGAAATCACTACTTGCAAATTTAATTGAACTCGTCATAGTGTGCCATGATATTATGTGGTCCTCCCTTGGCAGGTATTAAGAATTTTTGTGGAAGGTCTGCCTTTACTCTTAAGCATGAGACAAAGTAGTTCTTCTTGGCTCCAAAAGAGTCATAAACACCAATGCAAATGTAGGCCTTGGCATTGCGTGGCAATACTTGGTTATAAGAAGAAAAAAGATGATCCAGAAGATGCATGTATTTTTTTTGTTAGATTTTCATCAAAACAAACAAACAAAAAAACCACAACACTGAAATACCCTTATAGACAACAACTCATTCTCTACTATTGAACTATAAAAAAGAATGAAATAATGCAGCAGTGTGGATGGACCTAGAGATTATCATACTAAGTGAAGTAAGTCAGAAAGAGAAAGACAAATACCATAGGATACCACTAACAGGTGGAATCTAAAACATGGCACAAATGAACTTAACTATGAAACAGAAACAGAATCATGGGCATAGAGAACAGATTTGTGATTGCCAACGGAGAGGGGTTGGGCGTTAACAGATATAAGCTTTTATATATACAATGGATAAACAACAAGGTCCTCCTGTATAGCATGAGAAATTATATTCAATATCCTATGATAAACTGTAATGGAAAATAATTTAGAAAAAAAAGAATGTATATAGGTATAATTGAATCACTTTGCTGCATAGCAGTAATTAACACAACATTATAAATCAACTGCACTTCAATTTGAAAAACATATTTTTAGTGATTAAAAAAAGAAGAAAACAAGTCATTCCCTAAAGACAGGGCTATGGATTCCAGGCTTGGGCAGTCACCCTAGTTATAAAAGTTCCACATTGGGATAGGGAATCCTAAGCTGTGTTGACTTAACCAGACACGTCTCTTGAACCCTGAATCCAACACTTACACTGCCCTGCAATGCTAATGACTCATAGTTTGTCGTGTTACTTGATTTTCCCCCTCACAACCTTGCAAGGAAGACAGAGCATCACCCTGAGTTGCAGATGAGGAAACAGAGGTTGACAATTCAAGGCGAGCCTGGCCAGGTTCCCAAAACAGAACCTGATGGCTGAAGACTAAAATTCTTTTGAGTCCAACCTACAACTTATTTCCTACATTACATGACTCCCCTGGCATTATTACTAGAAGCAGCATTCTGGAGAACATATAAACCTGGGACTTCTTAAATAGCTCTTCTTATGATCAAACAACCAAATGTTTTCCACCCATTTCATTGCCACTAATCCAAAACAGATTCAGTGCCCTTTCCCCTATAATTCATGTCTTTTTTTCCTTAGTTGTCTCTTTATCCTCTTCAATAGGAAACACAAAGTCCTGGGCACACAACTGGGTATGACACAACCCAGCTGCCACCCACCATGAGGCTACTGGCCATCATGTAAAAACAGAGACCCCCCCTTCCTCCACCATTTCCACAGAACTAACACTGATGTCTTTATAGTCACACCATCTTTCTGTATCCTTAGCACATTCACAAATGTCATTAAGGATGTCACATTTCTTTTCCAGGTGGAACTCTTCAAACAAAGCTCTAAAAACAATGAAACAATGACATCTGCCACTCATTGAGCTTTTGTCTCATGCTAGGCCTTATACTAAAAACGTGCCTCTTTTCCAGGCCATGTCCTGACGTGGCACAAACTATCACACTCCCATTTTGGAGACAGTGAGTTTAGACAGTGCCAGTGTTACACAGCTGATAACTAGTGCAGCCAAGAATCAAACTCTAGTCTTTTAAGTGCCAGTAATGTGTGCATTTCATTATCAAGTTAATAGTACATCTGAAAAGTCATTGCCAATTTCCCCAGGCTGTAGGGAATAGTTCCTGCCTCTGAAAAGTGACACCCTTCAACTCTCTCTCTCTCGCCCTATTTAACACTTCTGACCTTGCACTATCGAGTGAGCTGTGCTGAACAATCCCTCAGGCTCTCATACAGGCATTAGGACACTGTTAAAATTTCTTGTTGTTGTTCAGTCATGAAGTCATGCCCAACTCTGCAACCTCATGGACTGCAGGATCCAGGCTCCTGTGTCCTCCAGTATTTCCCAGAATTTGCTCAAATTCATGTCCACTGAGTCAGTGATGCCATCCAACCATCTCCTCCTCTGTTCTTATCTCCTCCTGCCTTCGATCTCTCCCAGCACCAAGGTCTTTTCCAATGAGTCAGCTCTTCACATCAGGTGGCCAAACTATTGGAGCTTTAGCACCAGTCTGTCCAATGACTATGCAGGACTGATTTCCTTTAGGACTGACTGGTTTGATGTCCTTGCAGTCCAAAGGATTCTCAAGAGTCTTCTCAAGCACCACAATTCAAAAGCATCAATTCTTCAGTGCTCACCTTTCTTTATGGTCCAACTCTCACATCTGTGCATCACTACTGGAAAAACCATAGCTTTGACTATACAGACCTTTGTCAGCAAACTGATATCTCTGCTTTTTAATACAATGTCTAGGTTTGTCATAGCTTTCCTTCCAAGGAGCAAGCATCTTTTAATTTCATGGCTGCAGTCACCATCCACAGTGATTTTGGAGCCCCCCAAAAATAAAATCTGTCACTGCTTCCATTTTTTTCCCATCTATTTGCCATGAAGTGATGGGACTGGATGCCATGATCTTAGTTTTTTCATGTTGAGTTTCAAGCCAGTTTTTTTCTTCTCCTCTTTCACCCTCATCAAGAGGCACTTTAGTTCCTCTTCAACTTCTGCCATTAGAGTGGTATCATTGGCATATCTGAGGTTGTTGACATTTCTCCTGGCAATCTTGATTCCAGCTTGTGATTCATCCAGCCTGGCATTCATTCATCTACCTTTTTTTTTTCCCCCCACTATGTAGGTGGATGGAGAGGACTCAGGTCCTTTCCTTTGCCTAGTGTCCTCAATTCTGGAATTGGCACCCACAACCATGACCACCTATTCTGTGAGTGGTCAACCATGGTGTCCACTACCTTCCCTGGTCATATGAAAGAAAGTATTTCCAAATTTCCCTGCAATATCAGTTGATCCAGAAAGGGAAGCTGATCCAAGCCAACTTCCCCATAGACATTTTCATGATAAAAAGTTGGTAGAAAAAAGAAGGCATGGAGTGCTATTCATCAAGGATTTTTAGCTTTCTGACTTCAGGGCATTGGGTGAGTTTATACCTCCCATCCTCTTTGAATTTAGATGTGGACAAATGACTTGCTTTGGCCTAGAGATGTAAGCTAGTGTTGCTTCTGGAAGAACCTGTGGAGGCCTATTTGTGATTCTGCTTGTTCCATCTGACCATTGCAGCGATCAAGGAAGCATATGTTAAGATGAAACCTCCCCCAACTTGGGTCTCTGAGAGACTGTTTGAGAACAAGCCCCAGTCAAAGCACAGTGGACATGCAGATAAGCATTTAATAGGACTGAGGAGCTGTTTGTTACAGCAACTAGCTCTTCCTGAGGGAGAAGAGAATGTATGTTGTGCAGGAAAATCAACACTTCATCCTCTAAATAACAGGAAGCTTTAACCATAAAATTTCAACTCCTAGACCCCTCCTAAATAGGAGGTTTCAAAAGCACACACTCAGAGCAGGCTAAAAATACTGATGTTATTGTTTCAAAGGATCGATTCCATTGTGGCCCAATACCAAACACATAGTGTTCATTCTTTTAAGATATCTGTGTTGTTAAATATAATATTGAAGAAACCATTCCAACTTCTGTATTTCCTTCTTTGCTATCTGCCAAAAATATATCACAGAATGGTGTTGAAGGATCTGGCAAGAACCTTTGCAAAAAGCTAGAATCTGCCCTATTAGCTGGCTGCTTGTGACTCAGCAGGGGGATGTGAGCAACCAGCACTTTGGAAGGCAGATCACTGCCTATTAAATCTAACAGTGAGACGAAGAAACAGGGCAAATGTACCTGGCCTTGAGGAAGTTTCCACGGAGAGGTTGTCACAGGCAACTGGAATTCACCAGCAGTACCAACTAGAGAAGTAAACTGCTTCTCTCCACCACTTAGAGGAAATCTTTCTCAACCACTCAAAACCCATTGCACCAACTCCACAAGCACTACTTGTTGCAGCAAGTGGTACTTGAAAGGTCAGTATTGGATTTTTTTTTTTTAAGTAGCTCAAGTGACCTCTCCAAGGAGAAATCATTTAAAAGTGGAGAAGTCACCTGGAATCCATACTCACTGCAACAAAGATTCTCTGAGAGCAGAGGAAGATGAGCTAAGTGGCGTGATGGATAGGTCTATATTAGAAGGAAAGGATCACAGAGTTTCTGGTTAATGATGGCTCCCTGTCATGCACAACATAACCATGGCTCTCACCCACCTTTGAAAGTCCAAGCCTCGTGTTATCCCTCAGCAATTCTTTCAGCAGCTATGTCTGAAACCTTTGCCTTTGTCTAAGTTGACTTAGAGGTCATATGATCTCTGGCTAGTTACCTAAAATCTCTGAGCCTCAATTTCTCCATCTATAAATTAGGACTAAGAATGTTGTAAAGATTAAATGAAACCAAAATATAAAGAGCTTAGCAAGGCCTGGAACAGAGTCAGAGCCCAATAAATGTTTCTGTATTCTTTGGTAGGAACTTGTGCATCTACCTGTGTTGCATAGCCCTTTCCTTTTTAATGTTTTAAGGGGTTGAAGCCTTTGTTTTATTTCCCTCTTTAATTCAAGGGCATTGCATTATGTGCCAGGCACTGTCCTTACAGATTGTTGACAATGATGAATGAGACAGATTTCCTTGTTCCAAAAGGACAATGCAATCAGAATGTAATGCAGAAAAAGGGCTGTGGCACCAGGAAAGAGGGTTCCAGTGGTCTTACCCTGAACAGGGGTATTTGAAGGTTACCCTCTTCCCAGGCCCAGCTACATCCCAAACAGGACCTGCAAACATCACTCAACAGGTATTAAGAAACTAAAGGCAAACTCCCCACCCAGATTCCAGTGCTATGAAAACTGGCCTGAATGAAGGAGCTCCAGAAGACATGAGTAAATTCTGAAGTATTGGAAGTGAGGGCTTGAGATGGGCATGGTTTTCTTGCTTGTGTACTGGAGACAGTCATAACAAAAAGCATAAAAACAGAGCTTCTATTCTAATAAAATTGGGAAAATGATTCCAACTGTTGTATTTTCCTCTTCACAACTTCTGCAATCATTTCTCACTGCATGCTCAAGTCATAAAGCTTCACTTGACAGTCTCCTTGCGTTTCAAATCTGAATTTATTGCTTCAACAAAGCATGTACATTTTATTAGCATGACCATACACCCTGATTTGGTTATGATAGTCCGGCTTTATTCCTGTTGTCCTGAGGTAATTATTAATAGCACTACCTTTCACTTGCAAAGGTATCTGAGCTTGAATGCTAAATGCATTTATACAGTCAATCTAATTTGCTTTTAAATTTTTATTGGAGTATAGTTGAATTCCTGGCATGCTGCAGTCTATGGGGGTTGCAAAAAGTTGGACACGACTGAGCGACTGAACGGATTCCTGATAGTTGATTTACAATGTTGTGTTAGTTTCAGGTGTAGAGTCAACCTAATTTTGGTAAATCTCTCTAAAATTTGAAAAAAAAATAAAAGCCTAAGGGTATTTTGATGTTGAAGATACCTTAACATTCTGAGAAGTTGGACTCATTTTCAATATCATTCGTATTATAGATTGATAGAATCATAGTGACAATCATTTATTTACCATTTATTAAAAAGCAAGTTCACTTGTCATTATGGTAATTTGTTGATTTTATTTCACATATAAGTTTTATGGTTTTATTTTTAACCAGCTTCTATACATGTGGAAATGAGGCATGAGACAGAGCAATGGCCTGTGGAGGAATCAACCAGGGGTGGGAAGAACAACGCTGTGGAAGGAAGACACAGTCAGGATATCCAGGGAGATGAAGACGTTAGTAAAAGAAAAAGAGGCTGGCAACTGAGCACAAAGCAAAGACAAGGAAGTCTGCTTCGTTGAAGGACAATCATAGCCCTTGGCTACCACCTTATAGAAGTTGAAACACGAACACTTCTTGGCTTTGGAGTCAAATATTTAAGTCAAATATTCAGCAGCCCAGAAGGTTACAAGAAGTCCTGAAGTCCACTGACTCCAGAATACTGGGATACAAGCCTTTGCAATAATAGAGTTTCTTATCATGTCAATCATCCCCACCTCCAGCTTTTTTTTGGCCGTACGCTGTCTCTCTAGAGCTCTCTAAGGCAATATCAAATTAAAAAGATAAGCATGACTTTTAAAAACCCAAGGGTAATTAAAAATACATTCAAGAGTTATCATGGCCTGCAAAGTCCCTGCTATGGCTCCCATCTCCTCTCAGATTAATCTACTAGCTGATACCATGAAGCGTGGCCAGTGGATCTGAGCACTGGGAGATGGATTCGGATGTCTCCTCTTGCATTATTCAAGTTCTCACTGCCATTAGCACCAAAGTCTCATTTCCAGCATCATGATTCATCTAATCCCCCCATATTTCCACAACTAATCACATCTTCATGAAATTTAATTTAATGTAATTTAACGTAACACTGCCCTCTTGTGCCTCACCATGTGAGGGCCCTTTTTGGGCAAAGATTATCCTTAATTAAAAATATATATATTATATATAATAAAATTTATAATTTCAGTACCTTATTGAACTTTATGCTGGAGAGAGGAAGATGTATGTTTTATCTCCCTTCATCATTTATCCCAGTCTTCTGTTATACTGGTTTCCATCAATGATAACTGCTGGCCAAGGAAATCAATTCTAAAGGCAGACTTTAACATAAATCCACATGTGATTATTTTAAAGTAGCATATGGACGGAAATAGCAAACAATGAATCCAGGCTGCCCAGGAATGACGAGTGCAGGAGAAACTGAGTAAGAAATCAGGAAATGAAAAGAAAGTTATTAAATAGACTTGCCACAGCTGGCTTAGTGATTTCAATAGACTTGGTTAATGGGAAAAACAATCAGAGAGAGTCCTTTAATTGCTTTTCTGCTGAGTTCCTTTCCACATCGCCATGTTTGCAGAGATTAATTAAGAGTTTCAATCACAACCTAAAACTAAACTCAGTAAGACAGATTAGAAAATTTTTTTAAATGGTGGCATGCTCTAAAGACTTCTGAGCAGTATATTTCATAAAATTGATGGTCAGTGGTTCCAGTTTGCAAAAGGTTATTTGTAAGGAATATGTAATGTAAGGGCAGAACCTAACATCAAAAAACACACAAAATGCCACTTTTTGAGTCATATTCCTAGCAAAAAAAATTGGGTTTTAGTATTTTCCTCTTGATAAGTCAGCACTCTGAGCAAATAATGATGGGTAGGAAAATGATCCAGAAAGCCATGGATACTCTCTATAAGTCACAGAAACAAAAAGGATGCAACCAAGCTGCCCTCTAAGAAAAAGTGAAACAGAAAGGGACTGCAGAGACACCTCTGGAGGCATGTTCTTCACTCTTCCAGGGACAGAGCTTCTAAGAATTGATCTATTTCCATTTGGTTTTCTAACTCCAGCATCCATCTTTGGATGAAGAAGATGAACACTTTGGCCAGGACAGATGTCTAAGGATTGCATCACAGCAGGGATGCCTAAAAAAATCCAGTCTTTGTGTTTCTTTTCCAATCTCTTACTTATCCTGTGCTTTCTGATGAACTCTTTTTATCTAGTCCAGAAGTTTCCATTTTTGCCCAAGGGTTGGTACATTCCTGATGTCCTGAATGGCCAAGATGCCCCCTTTCCCTTTATCTTGTATTACCACATTTTTATTTTTAAGTATTACGCCCCCTGCCGGTCTCCTTCATACAGAACCACCATCAGTGTTGCATGACAGAGAAGCAAAAGTATTCTTAAAAGTGATGACAGGGTCATATTACCTAGGTCAGCAGGTGGGAACAATCTTCCCTGAGGATGTTTACTCTCCTTGAGAAAAGATACCCTGATTGGGTAAGGAAAAGGAATAGAAAAGAAGGATCATTTCCAAAGAGAGGTACAGCAAAGGTTAAAATCATAATAAATAGGGAAGTTTGATCTGTTGAGAGAATTTTAAAAGAGTTAACATCATCAAATAAGCAGGAAACAAACAATGCCACACATTGAGACATGGGAAGGTTCTTTTTGCTCCATTTTTCAGGAAAGAATAAGAACTCATCATCATCATACTATCACACTCCTCTTTCTTGATCTTAAGTACCTCTGTTCTCCAGAGCACACAGAGTTCTATACCCTCTGCCTATCAAAACTACATCTCAACCACACAGCTGATAAAACTTGGTCGCATGGAGACGTGACTACAAAGTGTAGCAAGTCGGAGTCTCATAGACTACAAAACCCATGGCATCTGTAGATGGCCTGGGTTCAAACCCAGTATTTCACTCTGCCTTTCAGTTTCCTCATCTGTAAAGTGCAAGTATTAATAGTGCCTTTCCGGCAAGGCTTTTGTGAGGATTTCTAAGATACCACACTGCTTAACAGGGTACCTAAGGCGTCACAGCAAAATAATCTTAGCCATTATTTGCATTTCAATTATGCACAGAACTTTAGGCAGAAAGAACAAATGTGCTGGCATTTTAGGTACAAGTGGGCTGGAAAAGGGGTATGCCTTTTGTTCACCTCAGAGTCCTGTGCAGAGCTCCAACTTAGCATACTGAAAGACCAGGCTTACTATCTCATGAAACAAAGCAAGATACATTTCATAAACCTGTATCAGTCAAGGTTGAGTTTGCAGCCACCTTGCCTGGGGACCAACCACACCCACCAGCGTCCCCACAGCAATTATGGCCAAACCACACTGGAGAGGCAAACACAAGGGACACCCCTGGAGCACCTGGCTTTGTGACCAGGAGGTATTCTGCCAATGGGCCCCACAGGACACATTCTATTCAAGGCCACTCTTTCCAGACTAGGAAATTGTAGGTAATATACCTAATACATAGAAACACAGAGAGTTAGAGAGTTAGCAAAGTGAGAAGACAAAGGAAAACCTTGAAAATGAAAGGATAAGACAAAGACCTCAGAAAAAGAACTAAATAAAATGGAGATAACCAATTTATGAAACAAAGAATTCAAATAGTCACAAAGATGTTCACTGAGCTCAGTGAGAACATCAACAAAGAGAATAAAAAATATTTTTAAATCTGATCTAAAGAATGCAATAAGTGAAATGAAAGATACTCTGTAAGGAACCAACAGTATATTACATGATGCAGAAAAACAGATGAGCAATGTGGAAGATGGGGTAGTTAAAATCACCCAATTGTAGTAGCAGAAAAGAAAAAAAAAAAACATTAAAAAATGAGGATACTAGAAATCAACGCAGTTCAGTTCAGTTGCTCAGTCATGTCCGACTCTTTGCGACCCCATGGACTGCAGCAGGCCAGGCCTCCCTGTCCATCACCAACTTCCAAAGTTTACTCAAACTCATGTCCATTGAGTCAGTGATGTCATCTAACCATCTCACCCTCTGTTGTCCCCTTCTCCTCCTGCCTTCAATCCTTCCCAGAATCAGGGTCTTTTCAAATGTCAGTTCTTTGCATCAGGTGGCCAAAGTATTGGAGTTTCAGCTTCAACATCAGTCCTTCCAATGAACACCCAGGACTGATCTCCTTTAGGATGGACTGGTTGGATCTCCTTGCAGTCCAAGGGACTCTCAAGAGTCTTCTCTAACATCACAGTTCAAAACCATCAATTATTTAGTCCAACTCACATCCATATATGACTACTGGATAAACCATGGCTTTGACTAGACAGACTTTGTCGGCAAAGTAATGTCTGCTTTTTATTTATTTTTATTTTTTTCTGCTTTTTAATATGTTGTCTAGGTTGGTCATAGCTTTTCTTCCAAGGAGCAAGCACCTTTTAATTTCATGGCTCCAGTTACCATCTACAGTGATTTTGGAGCCCAAAAAAATAAAGTCTCTCACGTTTCCCATTGTTTCCCTATCTGTTTGCCATGAAGTGAGGGGACCGGATGCTATGATCTTAGTTTTTTGAATGTTGAGTTTTAAGCCACTTTTCTCACTCTCCTCTTTCACTTTCATCAAGAGGCTCTTTAGTTCTTCACTCTCTGCCATAAGGGTGGTATCATCTGCATATCTGAGGTTATTGGAATTTCTCCCAGCAATCTTGATTCCAACTTGTGTTTCATCCAGCCCAGGATTTTGCATGATGTACTCTGTATATAAGTTAAATAAGCAGGGTGACAATATACAGCCTTGATGTACTCCTTTCCCGATTTGGAACCAGTCTGTTGTTCCATGTCCAGTTCTGACTTTGTTGTACACTTGAAACTAATGTATGTCAACCATACTTCAACTAAAAAAGAAATATATTAAATACTAACATATAAATACTGAAAATAAAACAGAGAAAAAATCTGACCATACCACCTCCCTAATGAACATCTTTCCATGGCATGAAAAGATTAGCTTAAGGATCTGACCTATTAGATTAAGGATCTGACCACTACTGACAAGACCACTTACAGTGTTGCTCCTGACCAATGTACTATAGGGCTCCCCAGGTGGCACTAGTGGTTAAAAAAAATTTTTACCTGCCAATGCAGGGGATGGAAGAGATGTGGTTCAATCCCTGGGTTGAAAGATCCCCCGGAGGAAGAAAATGGTAACTCACTCCAGTATTCTTGCCTGAAAAATTCCATGGCCAAGAGGAGGCTGGCAGGCTACAGTCCATGGGGTCACTAAAAGGTGGATATGACTGAGCATGCATGCACCCTGATGAATAACTCATAGAAATCCTCTACAAACTGTAATGGGTATCACATTGCTTGAGGGACTTGTCAAAATGCAGATTCTGATTCAGAAGATCAGGAATGGGGTCTAAGATGTTGCATTTCTTACAAGTTCCCAGGTGATGATGAGGCTCTGACTTCAAGGGCCACACCTTGAGGAGCAATGAACTACAGCTTTCTCTCAGGAGCAGGCCAAGCCTCTTTGCCCACTGCAAATCTGGAATGAATGCCATTCTGTGCTGCTTTCAAGTACTCCATGAATACTTTAATCCTAATGTTCAGTATACTTGCATTTCTCCCTCATAGTTTGCAAGGAATTTGAGGACAGGAAATTCTTTATTGTTTATAAACCATGGACATTACTCAGTGCCAGGGATAGATAAAAGGATGGATGAATTTATGGATGGACAGAGATATATAGGTAGACAGATGAATGAATGAATGAATGAGGGGCAGATCAATCTTTTCATCTAGACACATATAGAAGTTTTACTTGAATAAATTCTTAGGAATTTTCTAAAATACATTTAGCTAAATGCAAAAAAAAAAAAAATACATTTAGCTAAATGCATAGTGACAAAAATCACCATGTGTGCTCATTAAAATCCCACACAAAAAAATGTCAAGTATCTCTAAAAGCAGAGCTCCTCTTCCCAAGAAAGGCACTATATCCTCTATTTTGACTTCCAACCATGCTAGAGAGCTGACAATACAGTCTTCTTAAAAAGTTGTTTGAGGGTATCTTCTTTCACTGTGCTGTATGATTTTATTCCTGTTTATGTAATCCACAAAATGCATCTCTGTTTCTACCACTGTAGCTACTGTATTATAAACTAAATTATATAACAAGATCAGCTGGAATTTATTAAGTACTTTTTATCATCCAGGAACCCTGTTTAGTATTTTTACTTTAAACACCTCTTAGAAACAGTATAATGACCCTAATACAGGATACATGACGAGATTAAAAAGGTTGTGTTAGCCACCCAAGGTCAAAGAGCTAGAAGTAGAATGGAACTTGGAACCCAGGACTCTCTGACCTCAGAAACCATACTTTTAACCTCTACATCACAGAACCTCCCAAGGAACATGCTTTGGTCACTCACAGGCACATCAAAGCCTTTGGGACATTTGTCTGGAGAGAACTCTGGGTTTGTCACCACTTCACTGGATGACCATTGGAAATGTTCATCACTGAAATTTCCTTGACAGAAGAACATCACTGCATTATTTCCTAGAGGGTAAATTACACTCAATTTAGCCCCAGTTCCCATCCAGATCTTTGGAAATTCACCCTCCTAGACAGTCTTAAATTTCTTCACTTCTGTGTCTTATTTTATTAAAGTAGTGGTGGAGAATCAATATGTATCTGGTAGTTAGTAAATGGCACATTAAAATACCAAACATTTCCAGAAATCATAAGTCTCCTCCTTATAAACACTAAGGTGTTTTCCTTAGTGTTACTTACAATTTCTGGAATTTCCCTGGTGATCCAAGGAAGTGGATCAAGTCAAGGGGCTAAGACTCCAAGCTCCCAATGTATGTTCAATCCCTGGTCATGGAACTAGATGCAATTAACAGTTACCTGATGCAATTAACTTACCTGATGCAATTAAGAGTTTGCATGCCCCAATGAAGACTGAAGATCCAACATGCCACAACTAAAGAGCTCATACGCCACAACAAAGATTGAGGATCCCATGTGCCACAACTAAGACCAGTTGCAGCCAAAAAAAAAAAAAATCCCAAATTCCACAGCTGTCCTCTTGTTACCTGCATGGCTGCTGCTGAGACTTGTCTTCATCTGAGATTCAGATGATCTCAGTTTTAACTCACAATTACATTGCCCTCCCAGTGTCTTCTGCCACTTTCCCATCTCTCCTATGGCCCCAGCTTCCATGTGTGTTCTGTTACCCTTTGTCAATCCAGATGAGAAATTCAGTCCTTTGCCAGTTTCTGCAAAAGCAATGCTGGAAGCAAGGAAGAATTTATTAGAGGACTGGGGACCAGGAGGACAGTCACATCAGAACTGCCATATCACTAACCTTTCTCCTTACTGCCCTTCTCAGTCATTTCCAGGAGAAACCTATCTAGTCCCTCTCGAGTATGCAGAATAAATACACCAGACACTGATGTTCTCGTAATCAGCAACATTTCCCTCTTTTGTATTCTAATAGAACCCTGACATTTTTAGCAGTTCAACTGTACAAGCAGCTCCATGCTTCAGAGGACACGTTCCCTCTCACCAGCTCCAAAAACAGGCTTGATTTATCAAAGAGGAATCTCATTCCCCTTCCAGTGATATATGCAGGTAGGAGCAATTGATGGGCAATGAGAAGTGAGGCAAGGTTTGCTGGGGGGTTTCTGGAAGAGGTGAACTCATTCAAAGGAGACAGCAAAAAACAGAGACAGTTTCTTTTCTTTCCTTAGCCTTGGTGACAGGATGTGACACCTGGAACCGCTGCAGCCATGTTGCTACCAGAGAAGGTAGCAACCAGAAGGTAGCTACCAGAAGACTTTGAGAATATCAAAGCAGAAAAATGGAAAGAACTCATGAGATCGAGATAGTAAGCTCACCAAACTTATTTTATTTTCTTCCTGGGCACCAAGGAAACCATAGTTAATAGCCTCCCCTGAAGTTAGGCAGTGCCACAGGATTGAGTCCTGACTAGTGCGTTATGGGTGGAAACGATGTTTACAGCTTCTGGACCTGGGCTGGAAAATGTCCTGCTTGATCCTTCACAACCTTCTGCTTCTCCACTGTAGAACAGATTGTGCCAGGATGACTGTGAAGCCATGTTCAAGATGGCAGGACTATAGCATAAAAGGAGGCAAGGTCCTTGGATGTAGTAGAAGCCTCCATTTTCATAGAATGCTGCATACATGAGCAGTGCTGCTGTATTGTGTGAAGCCCTTGAGATCTCACAACTAGTTTGTTGTAGCCTATTATAGACTGAATCTTTGTGTCTTTCCCAAATTTATACCCTGAGATCTAATTTCCAGTGTGATGGTATTCAAGGTGAGGTCTTTGCAAGGTAATTAAGTCATGAGGGTGAAGCCCTCATGAACAGGATTAGCGTCCTTATAAGAAGAGGCCAGAGAGCTCGTTCTCTTTCAGCCTTGTGAAAATACAAGAACTTGGCAGTCTGCAACCCAAAAAAAGAGCCCTCAACAGAACCTGGCCATGCTGGAACCCTCATCTTGGACTTCCAATCTCCAGATTTCTGTTGATTTTAATTCACTCAGCTCATGACATTCTGTTATAGTAGCGCAAATGACAAAGACATGGCACACAGCATTTCCTACACTAATTAAAATAACCAAATTCCTTGGGTACTGAATCAACCAAACCTGAAGTCTTTCTAATATTAGACTTTCAACTCTTATGAGCCAAGTTTTCTTTAATTTTTAAACCTATTTGGGGCAAGACCTTATTTTTCCTTTGATACAAAGCATTTTAACAGAGAAATTCATATGTTTACAGTCCCTACTTTTATACATGCATAAACAAACCCACCTATATGTTCACAAAACCAAGGCCAGGATTCACCCTGTTAAAGATGATTATCGGTGTATGTAAAAACTTTTTGAACACTCTTTAGGAGTAGTCTACTTTCTAATTCTCACCATGTGATTTTCTGCCCCTCTATTGGCAAGATAGATCTCTGTGCTTATTTCTGCTTGACAGTCCAGTCAATTCTAACCAGAATCCTCTTCCAGACAGCCAGAGCACCCACAGCAACGTGGGCTGTGCAGCGGGCATTCTGGAATCTCTCGCTCAATAAGTCTATTGATCAGAACTCCTTGAGCAGTTTCCTCAGATCGCACAACAAACTGGATTTTCGCCTGAGTATCATCTTTTCAGTTCTTGGTTCAGTGGTCTTCCCTTAGGAGAAGGACCTTGAAGTGATGCTACCCTCCTTTTGCACACACTTTTATCTGCCCCCAATCAAAAGGTGCCGTGTGACTTTTCTCCCATGCAGGAGTTCCAGTGCGGCCATGGGGGCTCCGTTGCCCCACCTGGTACTGACGCATGAA
Source organism: Cervus canadensis (assembly GCF_019320065.1). Lineage (NCBI taxonomy): Eukaryota > Metazoa > Chordata > Mammalia > Artiodactyla > Cervidae > Cervus > Cervus canadensis. The sequence goes on from NC_057407.1 coordinate 24,054,664, forward strand.
TGGATCCACACTCTAGCGGGTACCAGACTAACTCAGTTGGTCTTCCTGCAGCTCTCGTGGGCTATGAAGACAGAGGAGATGTAGAGAGGAAACAAAACATTCCCAACAAACAGCATTATAGATATATATGGCAAGTATTTACATATCCTCCCTACTTATGGTATTTTCCCTTATAAAATAAAATAATCTTTCTGACTCTAAAGTCTTTCCTGAAGCTCCTCCTCCTCATTCCTCACATTAGAATTCATCATTTCCTCCTTTATGAACCTTACTATGGTACAAATGGTCCTTTGGCATATTCTTTGATGTAGCAGAGTATACAGGTTAAGAGCTTGAACTCTGGAGCCAGACAATGTAACCTCTTAGGCCTCAGTCTTCTCATGGGTAGAAAAGGGTAATAATACTACTAATTTAATCAAGTAGTGGGGAACATTTATTGAGGAAATTTATTTAGTGTGCCTAGAAGAGTATGTGGAACAGACTAAGTGCTAAATAAATACACATACAAGTGTTTGTACATCTGTCTCAGCTCTTCTGAGATTATAAACTCCTTGAATTGAAGAACAAAATCTTATCCATCTTTATCTCTAGTAGTATGTCCTAAGTAGTGTTCTGTATGTGTTGATTGAAAGAAGGAATGAATGAGAAATAAGTAATTGGAAGAACATCCAGCTGTGTCTATGGCTAGTAAGCAATTATTTAGAGACAGTTCCACTGAAAATCACAGCTTTATAGCCAGAGAATTCCAGTCTTTGTTTCATTTGTCATAATCCAAACCAAGTGTGGTTCTGTTTTCTTGGCACCAGCGAGCTTTCTGAAGCATTTTCTGCTTCCACCCCTGTCCTCAATCCCCACTCCTGCTCTGGCCCTTGGCCTGGGTGAAAACATCCTGCTTAGATAACTCATCCTTCTAAGGCAAGATGTTGGTAATAAACTGTTGAATGATAAAATCTGGTTATAAAACTGCATTATAGAATGCCCATTTTGGTAAGATATACATTTTATATACATACTAAATGCCCAGATCTATTGTTTTTGCCTGAACATTAGACCCATATAATGACCCCTGCCCAAGTGCACTCTTGACCACTGGAATCAGAATCTTTGGAAGAGAAACATAGTCATTGTTATTCCTTAAAAGCTCCCCAAGTGATTCTAAAGATATACTGATATGTAATCAGTGACCGTCTGCCTGGTAGAATTTCTGGAGCTGCTATTTTCTTTTCTTCGCTTATCTTTTTCTTTCCTTCTATAAACATGTATTGGTTTTATGATAAGAAAAAAAACTGTATGATCAAAGGGACAGTAGGAAGGAGAGTAGAGTGGAGACAGTTCTTAAACATCAGCTAGCTCCTTACTGGAATGGGAAGAGTTTCCATTCTAGAAACACTTATATGCTACATTGTCTAAATTGAGATTCCACAAGAACTCATTAGAAGGGCTAGTGGCACAAAATACCATTGTATACTGCAGACCAACACCAACCCATGAACAGATAATTAAACATTAAACTGGGCAACTCTAAATGATAAGACTCATTTTTTAACCGTATGAACCTTGTTAGGTGGGGCTTCCCAGGTGGCCTGTCAGTGCAAAAGATGCAAGAGATGTGGGTTCAGTCCCTGGGTTGGGAAGATTCCCTGGAGTAGGAAATGGCAACATGCTTAAAGCCAAGTTTTAACTGTCAACTGCCATCAGACCTGAACCAAAAGAAGACACTGCACACAGGAGTCCCCTGACAGTCCACAAGGCTGTGTGATTAGGAAGCAGATGGCAACGGTTACTAAATGGACAAACACATCCAATCCTCGCCAATGCACAGAATTTGAAAATTATCTCTGAGCTGTCTCTAGAGTTCAAGATAATGATAAATTTAGAGACTTACATAAGGAGTGGTGTAGATAGGGAGATCTGAGAAAATCCCACCAGTAACATATGCAGGGCCTAGGGCAAGAGTTCAAGTCAAAATCTACATACTATAGGGATCTGTTTTATAAGTCAAGCTAACAAACACATTTAGATAAATAAAAGGAGATAAGACAATCGAATGCAATGTGTTACCCAAGATTAGATCCATTCACTATAAACGACATAATGGAACAATGAGCAAAACTTGAATGTGGTCTATGAATTAAATGATAGTCATTTATAAATGTTAACTTTGTGATGTTGATGGTTATATTCTAATTATACAGGAGTATGTCCTCATTTAGGTCAAGTATACTCCAAAGTACTGGGGGAATGAATGGGCTCTATGTTTACAATTTACTCTCCAATGATTAAAGGTGGGGAAAAAGTTCTTTGTGTAGTTTCTTCAATTTTTCTGTAAGAAGAAATTCAAACATTGTTTTTAAGTAACCCTTCATCCTGAAATTCCACTATTATTGACATTACTAACTGTTTCCACTAGAAGAAAGTATCTTCTTTTGGTTCATCTTTTTAAACTACTAATATTCCTGAAGGAGAATACATGTTCAATCATTCATTCAACAAAATTTTACCCATCTATTTGATGATTATTTTTTAGTACCCATTATGTGTCAGGAACTATGTTAGGCCAGAGGGTTACACTGGCAAACAAAATTCATCTTGATCCTGACCCTTTTAGGCTTCTGATGTAGTAAAGGAGAAACAAATTAATCCAAAAGTTGCACAAACAACTATAAAACTCCAATCATGACAAATATTGTAGAGAAATAAGTGATGCCACAACAGAATATGCTAGAGGAATGGACCTAGTTAGTTTCTTTGGGGCACTGAAAATAAAAGAGATATGCCTCACAGCATAATAAAAGGAAAAATACAAATCAACTTTTTTATGATCTGAGAAGTCTAGTAAGAGGAATGTGAAAACAATGCATTCAGGGTTTAAAGGAGGGTTTGATCTTAATGTGAACAGCAGGTCATGGATTGAGTTTCACTTCATCCATATCCTGAAAAATGAGTACACGAAGACGTGCATCCAATCCAAGGAATTCAGGTGAGCAGAGGCAAAGGCGGTTGTAGGGAGCAGGGGTACCAGGGCTTGGTAAGAGATCAATAACACAGTATGACTGTCACACAAACTCTCTGAGAAAGTATGGCAGGAACAATGGCTTCAAAGGCAGGTTAAGATTTGACTGAGAAGGACCAAAATTTGACTTTTCTTTCTCTAGACAACAAAGAGCCAATATACTTTGTAAATAGTACAGATGTATAGCCACTCCTTTGTTTAAAGTTAACTACACTCATCCATGGAGTTGAGATTTCAAAATGTTGAATGGATAAATGAGTCTTACAACTGAAAATGTAACTATTAAAAATACTGTATGAACTAGCATTCATTGTTGATATGACCACATCAGTTTTAAATGACACAACCTCATCCATCCAATGTCCAACCTACTATCACAAAGGGCTGAACTCTCCACACTCCCACCACAAGGAGCTCCAATGTATGCCTGAAATGAGCCTCTGAGAAGCCCTCCCACCATGAAATGTGTGTTTCTTTTACCAATGAAATGTGGATCTCTGTGACAAACAAGACGCTACAATCTTCATGCTCAGTTTTTAAAAAAGAGACGGTTTCTAACTATAAATTCAGGAGGGGAAACTTAAATCAGGTTAAATTACACAACTATGAGTCAGAACTCTATCACAAGTGACAGAAACCCAACTGAAACTGGTATAAGCAAAAGGGAAGCTATAAGATCATATAATGGAGGAATCAAATGGATAACAGACTTAGGCATAGTTTGACCCAGAGGTCCAAGTAAAGTCAAAAGAAATCTGTGTCTCCCTCTATTTCTTGTATCTTCCTGAGTCTCTTTGGCTTCTTTGTTAGATAGGTCCTCTCTTCATGGTTGCAAACCATCACAAGCAGCCCTTGTTGTTCAGCTGCCAAGTTGTGTCCAACTCTTTGCAACCCCATGGGCTGCAGCACGCCAGGCTTCCCTGTCCCTCATCATCTTCCAGAGCTTGCCCAAATTCATGTCCATTGAATTGGTGATGCCATCAAACCATCTCATCCTCTGTCCTCCTCTTCTCCTCCTGCCTTTGATCTTCCCCAGCATCAGGGTCTTTTCCAGTGAGTCAGCTCTTTGCATCAGGTAGCCAAAGGATTGGAGCTTCAGCTTCAGCAGCAGTCCTTCCAATGAGTAATAAGGGTTGATTTCTTTTAGGACTGATTGGGTTGACCTCCTTGCTGTCCAAGAGACTCTCAAAAGAGTCTTCTCCAGCACCACAGTTTGAAAGCATCAGTTCTTTGGCACTCAGCCTTCTTTATGGCCCAACTCTCACATCCATACGAGACTACTGGAAAGACCACAGCCTTGACTATATGAACCTTTGTCATCAAGGTGATGTCTTCGCTTTTTAACACACTGTCTAGGTTTGTCATAGTTATCCAGCAAAGAAGCAATCATCTAATTTCATGGCTGAAGTTACCATACACAGTGATTTTAGAGCCCAAGAAGGGAAAGTCTATCACTGCTTCCACCTTTTCCCCTTTTATTTGCCATGAAGTGATGGGACCAGATGCCATACTATTACTTTTTTCTTTTTTTAATATTGAGTTTTCCTTTTTCCCTCTCCTATTTCACACTCATCAAGAGGCTCTTTAATTCCTCTTCACTTTCTACCATTAAAATGATATCATCTGCGTATATGAGGTTGTTGATATTTCCCCCGGCAATCTTGATTCCCGCTCATAACTCAACCAGCCCAGCATTTCGCATGATGTGCTCAGTGTATAAGTTAAATAAAAAGGGTGACAATCAACAGCCTCATCATAATCCTTTCTCAATTTTGAACGAGTCCATTGTTCCATATAAGGATCTAACTGTTGCTTCTTGACCTGTATACAGGTTTCTCAGGACAGGTTAGATGGTCTGGTATTCCCATCTCTTTAAGAGTTTTCCACAGTTTGTCATGATCGACACAGTCAAAGGATTTAGCAAAGACAATGAAACAGAGGTAGATGTTTTTTTCTGGAATTCTCTTGCTTTCTCTATGATCCAGAAAATGCTGGCAACTTGATCTCTGGTTCCTCTGCCTTTTATAAATCCAGCTTGACCATCTGGAAGTTCTCGGTTCATATACTGCTAAAGTCTACCTTGAATGGTTTTGAGCATAACTTTATCAGCATGGAAGATGAGTGCAGTTGTCTGGTAGTTTGAACATTCTTTAATACTGCCCTTCTTGGGAATTGTAATGAAGACTGAACTTTTCCAGTCCTGTGGCCACTGCTTAGTTTTCCAAATTTGCTGGCACACTGAATGCAGCACTTTAAGACCATCTTTTAGGATTTTAAATAGCTCTGCTGGAATTCCATCTCCTCCACTAGCTTTATTGGCAGCAGTGCTTCCTAAGGCCCACTTGACTTCACACTCCACCATGTCTGGCTCTGGGTGAGTGACCACACCATCATGTTTATCCAGGTCATTATGATCTTTTTTGTACAGTTCTTCCGTGTATTCTTGCCATCTCTCCTTGATCTTTTCTGCTTCTGTTAGTTCTCTACCATTTCTGTCCTTTATTGTTCCCATCTTTGGATGAAGTGTTCCTTTTATATTTCTAACTTCCTTGAAGAGATCTCTAGTCTTTCCCCTTCAACTGTTTTCCTCTATTTCTCTGCATTGTTCATTGAAGAAGGCCTTTTTGTCTCTCCTTGCTATTCTCTGAAACTCTGCATTCAGTTGGGTATACCTTTCCTTTTCTCCCTTGTTTTTCGCTTCTCTTCTTTCCTCAGTATTGTAAAGCCTCCTCAGACAACCACTTCGCCTTCTTGCATGTTTTTTTCTTTGGGGTGATTTTGTTTGCTGCCTCCTATACAATATTATGAACCACAGTTATTCAGGCACTCTGCTTAGATCTAATCCTTTGAATCTATTCGTCACCTCTGCTGTATATTCATAGGGGATTTGATTTAAGTTGTACCTGACTAGCTTAGTGGTTTTCCCCACTTTCTTTAGTTTAAACCTGAATTTTAGTATAAGGAGCTGATGATTCTGAGTCACAGTCAGCTCCTGGTCTTGTCTTTGATGACTGTATACAGCTTCTCTTCTTCATCTCCGGCTACAAAGAATGTAAACAATCTGATTTCGGTATTGAACATTTGGTTATGTCCATGTGTTAGGTCATCTCTTATGTTGTTGAACAAAGCTGTTTGCATTCTCTTAGCAGAATTTTGTTAGCCTTTGCCCTGCTTCATTTTGTACCTCAAGGCCAAACCTCCTGGTTACTCCAGGTATCTCTTGACTTCTTACATTTGCACTCCAATCCCCTGTGATGAATAGGACATCTTTTTTGGTGTTAGTTCTAGGAGGTCTTATAGGTCTTCACAGAAATTATCAACTTCAGCTTTTTTGGCATTAGTGGTTGGGGCATAGACTTGGATTACTGTGATGTTGAATGGCTTGCCTGGAAAACAAACTGAGATCATTCTATCATTTTTGAGGTTGCACCCAAGTACTGCATTTTGGACACTTTTGTTGACTATGAGGGCTACTCCATTTCTTCTATGAGATTCTTGCCACAGTAGTAGATATAGCTGTCATCTGAATTAAAATTTCCCATTCCTGTCTACTTTAGTTCATTGATTTTCCTGAGATGTAGATGTTTACTATTGCCATCTCCTGCCTCCATTCATGTCCTACATGTTTAGGAGTCTTGCTAGTAAAACTGAGCCTTTTTTCATAGCTTGGGGAGGGGGAAGAAGAGAAAACTTGGGAGGTAAGAAAGGAAGACTCTTATGGAACAGAACATGAACAGAACAGAACAGAAAATGGATCAAGAGCACATCTCTAAACCCATCATGGTGTCTAGGTAAACAGGTTCATTTAATTGGTCAGTTCAAGTTAGATTATAGAGAGATTCTACCAAAAATTAAGTGGAAAATATTCCAGCTCTTCTATCCTAAGTGGTAGAAAATCAGACTGCCTACACTTAAAGGGGGCCTCCCCAGTGGCTCAGCAGTAAAGAATCCGCCTGCAATGCTGGAGACATGGGTTCAAGCCCTGAGTTGGGAAGATCCCCTGCAGGAGAAAATGGCAACCCACGCCAGGATTTGCCTGAAAAATCCCATTGTCAGAGGAGCCTGGTGGGGTTGCAAAAGAGTCAGACAGGACTGAAGGGGTGAAACAACCATTTTGAGAAAATTAACAGCCAAGAACTTCTGTCTTCACTCCAAAAAATCAGACAGTGACTGCAAACTCTTCTGTCAAGGAGCACTCTTTGTATGCTAAGAAAGGCAGGTCTCACACAGGAAGCAACTGCTAGAAAGACTTCATTACCAAGAACTGCTCTGCTTTTTCCTCACTACTAATAAGCTAAGAGGTTCTAGAATAGTCTTCCCATGAAGTTTTTTTTCTGGTCATATTTCTTTTTCAGTTGGCAGTTCAGAAAAGATGTGTTGTGGGTAAAAACAATTTCCTCTCAGTGAGTAAAAATAAAACTAAGGAGGGGGCTTGACTTGAACATGTTTTACAAAGAATTTAAATTTGAAAGATATGAGACTTTATCATCCACTGTATGTCTTGCTTTGGCATTTGTAAGAAACACTTCTCTAAAGGAATGTATACCTACTCTAATGCTTATCAAAAATCTGAACTGGTCTAAGCCTGGATCTCTTAACAGTCATTTGAGAAATTATTTGCATCTGTCATGATGCAGAGAGAGAAATAACCATCATAGAGATGAAAGCCATCAGAGTGGAGAAAAGTCAGGTAGCAGCACTGAGGGAAACCCCAGATTTTCTGGTTTGGTTTTATGGGCAAAATTTTTCATCCCATTCTACAAGAAATAGCATCCCTCCAGGCTGCTCCTCTGGTCGACAGATTCACTACTGCTGAGAAATCCAGGAGTGGTTCTCAGGAAATACTTAGGGCTGCTGTGTTGACTGTATTTATTAAGCAACCAAGGATAAATATTGGCTGTGATGTTTCAGAAATCACACAAAATGATCCATGGAAGGCAATCACTTTTAACAGGGAGGGGAGATGGCTAGAGAGATTGGTCATCAGAGTTGCCCAGAAAAAAAAGAGAGTTATTACCTGTTGCTAATGAGAGGTCTTGTAAATTATTGACTCAGAGGTGATATACAGAGAAGTGAGACATCACTGAAGGACTAAGAAATTAAAAGTCACATAAAATGAATGTCAGACAGCATAAAACCTAGGGCTTTGAAGGTTAGTTTTTTCCATAGTGTCTACAAAATAGAAAAAAAAAATTCCTATAAAAGTGAGCTCAATGACCTGACTTTGTCACTTACTAGCTACATGAGTTTGGGCACATTTCAGTCTTTCAAGGGGCTTCCCTGGTGGCTCAGATGGTAAAGCGTCTGCCTGCAATGCGGAAGACCCAGGTTTGATCCCTGGGTTGGGAAGGTCCCCTGGAGAAGGAAATGGCAAACCCACTCCAGTACTCTTGCCTGGAAAATTCCATGGACGGAGGAGCCTGGTAGGCTACAGCCCATGGGGTTGCAAAGAGTCGGACACGATTGAGCAACTTCACTTTCTTTCACTTTCAGTCTTTCAACACCCTAGCTTACTCATCTCTAAAATGGGGTTTATAATGGTTGCCATTCTCACCGGCTAGCTGCATACAAAGAGCTTAAAGGAGTCTTCAGCATGGAGTAAGTAAGTAAGATCAATATTATTATTGAAGCTACAACATTATTATTAAGTTAGTTTGCCATGAAATCAAAAAGTACAAGTGACAAAATGAAATGGTCCTCAAATAAACTGATATAAGCCAAGGAGGAAAAGAATACAGTGCTTGAGGGCATTATGATAAAACATCTTTAAATTAAAATTCACTTCTTCAGATCCAGTGCTGTTACAGAAAATGCCTTACTGGCATTTCCCTTTGAACTGCTGATTTTTAAGAAGTGGTTTTAAAGCAAATAAAATGATGGAAAGTAGATTATATGGATTGCATATGACCAAATTCAACAGAAAAAGGAGGCTGAGTGTGCGGTCAGTATGCAAAGGTGACTTCTGCTCCCAGACTTACTTAAGAAAATAAAATATATTCACCTTGACAGACAGAGCTCTTTGTACAAGCAACTGTGTGGGTTCTCCCATTTTCTGACATTTCCATTTTTACATCCTTGGCAAAGTCCTCTAAATCCACTCGCCTCTTAATTTGTATTGTTCCCAAGAGTCCCAGTGGGTTACTCCACTGGGTAAGAGGTATCAGTCAGGTCTCTTCACTTACACATGGCAGGACCTTACCATGACTGAGTTAAGCTGAAAGGGATATTATTGCCAACAAAACGAAAAGAGCCAAGGTCTCTACGGGCATCAGCATGGCAGAATCCAAATGCCTAGATGGTATCCATTAGGAATCTGAGTTTCTTTTCATAGCTCAACTCTGCTTTCCAAGATGGTGGCTAGCTGTCCTCACAGTAGCAAGTTGACAACCAGATGCTGATCTGCTTAGCAACACCAGTAGAATGAGAGAAACCTCCTTTTTCTAACATGTCCATCACTTACCTTGGGACTGAAACTGAGGTCACATGCTCATCACTGAACCAATCAAGGGGAAAGGAGACACATTTAGCCAGACCTTGATTACATGCCCATTCCACACAGATAATATACAAAATAGCAGCAACCTGTAAATTCATGGATCAATTAGAACAGATGCTGGCCGTAAGACTGGGACAGGGGCATGGAGGCACCCTCCCAGGGCCAAATTTTGCCACTTTAGCTGCTCTGTCATAGGGAGATCAGCATTTTGGGGGGTGGCAAGAGAAGCATGTCAAGTCAGCAGCTACTTACCAAGTGCTATGGAAGTACTACAGTACTTCATCAGCTAATATAGTTTTGTTGTTGTTTAGTCACTAAGTCAAGTCCAACTCTTCTGTGACCCCATAGATTATAACCTGTCAGGCTGCTTCCTCAAGGAGGGCCTGTGCACCAGTGTTTTCTGGCTCTCTGTCAGACTGGGGAGGTGGACACCCTGCTTCTTTCCCTCAGGGAACCCTGCAGGCCCCCAGGAGTGTTCCTGATCACTGCTCACAATGAACTTACTGTGTATGGAAAACTTCCTGGGTACCAAGCCTTGCGTAGAGAACTTCAGGAGTCTTTGTCTCTTTTGAGCCTCTTCACGGTCCAGTGAGGTTGATGCCATTAAGCCCCGTTTAGGAGAAGGCTATGGCACCCCACTCCGGTACTCTTGCCTAGAAAGTCCCATGGACAGAGGAACCTGGTAGGCTGCAGTCCATGGGGTCTCGAAGAGTCGGACACGACTGAGCAACTTCACTTTCACTTTTCACTTTCATGCATTGGAGAAGGAAATGGCAACCCACTCCAGTATTCTTGCCTAGAGAATCCCATGGACGGGGGAGCCTGGTGGGCTGCCGTCTATGGGGTCGCACAGAGTTGGACATGACTTAGCGACTAAACCACCACCATTACCACCAGGCTCCTCTGTCCATGGTATTTCCCAGGCAGCAATACTGAAGTAGATTGCCATTTCCTTCTCCAGAGGATCGTCCCAAACTAGGGATTGAATCCATGTCTCCTGCATTAACAGGCAGATTCTTTATCACTGAGCCACCAGGGAAGCCCAATATAAATGTACTGGTGCACTCTTGGTGATTAACCAGCTCTATGTGTGTCTGTGTGTATTTATATGTGTAATATAGATTATATACAGGTGTACATATGAAAAATAAGATTTCCAACAGTCTGCATTTTACACATTCTCTTTTCCAACTTTCAGTGGTGTGCACACAAGTATCCAGATATCTGAGAAAGATACTTTTGCCCAGAAAGATACATTAACTCTCTTTCCCATTATTCTTTCCATCAAAGAAGCATCTGCTTTGACTTCAGCTCCCAAGGAAACAGCTCCTGAGAGATCCCCTGGAGACGGCTCCAAGGTGACGCTAGTCTCACTGTCACCTGGTCCTCTCATAAGCAACCTAGCCTCACTCACAGGCTTCCCTGAACTCACATTCATTTACCAAGAGGGTTCAGTACTCTCCTCTTAAAAGACGGAACAAACAACACAAATCTTAAGTGATCGAAAGGCAACCAGGGTTGGGAAAACCTTCAGGGAAGCTAATTTTGCATTCACAAAGGAGGCAGCAGTGGTCAGGTCCTGCCAGCGGGTGAATTTATAACATATAATTCTTTCAGAATGAGATATGCAAATTAAATCAATTAAATCCTAGCTATCGCTTGGCCATTCTAATGCGCACACTCATCGCCACATTAATTGAAACAACGCTGAAGGAGTCTTAAATTCAGGGTAATAAGTTGTGTCTGAGATAATCAACAGGCAATGCATTCATATTAGGGCTGAGCAGGAAGAGCTGATTCTAAATCATTCAGGAATCCAGCACTGCATGTGAACAAGGTGAGTCATGCGGTGCTGATAACCCAAAAGGAGCTCCATTTTTCATTTCTATTGGCAAGAGGCATAGCTTACTTAGGAGAGAAGCTGGCTTTTTTTCTTTCTTTTTTTTTTTCAGTCTCTGGACACTGGACAGGCACGAGGGGAAAAAAGAACAACGACTGAGACCCTGACTTAGCAAGAGCTCAATAGAATAAAATGTAGGAATATAAAACTGCCCAACAGACCACATACCATCAATAAACTCAACACAGAAACCTGAGTATTATACTGTCTTCCTCCCATTCTAACGATCCCTCTCCACCAGCCAAACCATCCCTTGATCCTCATTTTTTGCCATGTAATTATACCCTTAATTCATCAGTCTCTCTCGACCTCTATTGGCATCACTACCCTACACCAAGCCATTACCATGTCTCCTGTACTGTAATTGCCTGTTTCTGCTCCTTTCCCCCTACTTCATTCTCCTTGTGGAAGTCATAGTGATTTTTATAAATAGAAATCTGATCACATTACACCTTAAAAACCATTGCACTTAGGGTAAAATCCAAAAATTTTTATTGAGGTATAGTTGTTGTACAATGTTGAATAATCTTCAGATGTACAACAGTGATTCACAATTTTAAAGGTTATATTCCATTTATAATTATTATTAAATATTGACTATAATCCCTGTGTTGTCAATATATCCTTATGGCTTATTTACTTGATACATAGTAGTTAGTACTTCTTCATCCCCTACTGTTATCTTGCCCCTCCCCCTTCCCTCTCCACCACTGGTAACTACTAGTTTTTTCTCTGTACCTATGAGTCTGATTCTTTTTTGTTATAATCAGTAATTTGTTTTAGTTTTTTAGATGCCACAAAAATCCAAACTATGTATCGTAGTCTACTTGGCCAAGTATACTGTTGCCCTTCCTGCCTCTCTAACAATGACTGGTACCCAATTTCCCCTCCCCTCCCACCATCCTTCCCTACTTACTAATGTCAGTCACACTACCCACCTTTCAGTTGGTCAAATACACCGAATTCTCTCCTCTTGGTGCAATTCCCTCTGCCTAAAACATTCTTCCCTACCACACCCAGCCTCATCCCCAACCTTTTTGCATGGCTGGCTCCTTCTGATCTTACTGGTCTTGCCCTAAATATCACCTCCTCACTGAGGAGGTTTCTGACCAACGTGTCCAAAGAGTATTCTTTATTCCTCCAAACCCAACAACTTGCAACACCATTTTCCCAAAAAAGGAAGTTTGATACCTTCTGCTACGGTTTTCACATTATCCCTATTAGCCTGTCTCAAGAGTCTGAGAAACAGAAATCCCAATTTTTAGCCAGGCTCTTTCAAGCCCTTCAACACTGCTGCTGCAGCAGCAGTAAGAGATTAAACACTTCAAGATCTGTTCCTGCTGGGATCCATTTCCTCTATCAGCAGGCACGCTCCAAAAGGGATAACATGCGGATGGTGGGGGACCCACTTGAGCTGATTTGCTTTCAATCCAGTCAACAAGGAAAAGCAATTTAGTCTCCCATTTAGTACCACTTGCTTTGATAAGTACATTCTAACAGAGTTTTAATAACCTAACCCAGGGAGCATTCTATCTACATATCAGTTGATTGGTTGAGAACTTTGATTTCCCCACCAGAGACCTCTCTATTAATCCATGATTTAATAAGCCATTAGTCAAAGACTTCAACACCCCAAACATGCTGTCATTAATACTTAAGCTACCCTATCTCTCACCTTTCTTTTCCACTTCTTGGAAAGTCTACTAGGGGCTGTTACCTTGGGTATGTGCCCCAAAAACCAACAGTATCCCCAACTCACCTCATGTTCTATGTACACCCTCCAGCCCTTAATTCTGATTTAGCCAGAGAGGCCTTCACAGAATTGCCACCAAAGTCTTAACCAACTTCTGCACTTCTTAATATGACTTTGCCTGTCCTGGCCCTGAAGAGGTTAATATGTCAAGAGGCAGTTTCCCAATTTTCTCAACTGATTAGCTTAACCCACTTAATCAGATCCATCTTCTGAAAATGCACTTGTTTTTGCAAATATGCTTGACAATATGACGCAAAGGAGGGGTACGCCACCTTTGTTGCCGAGCACAGGCTCCAGGGAGCATGGGCTTCATCAGTTGCAGCAAGGACCCAGTAGTCACAGTTCACAGGGCTTAGTTGCTCTGCGGCATGTGGAATCTTCCCGGATCAAGGATCGAACTTGTGTCACCAAATGTATATGTCACCTCTGACATAGCCCATCAAACTGTTCATTTTGTAAAGTTGCTTTTAAATGTATTTTTTGAAACAAAATCGTATCTCTTTTTTATCCTTCTCTGGGGTTAAAGACGTGAAGTCTGGGGGGATGGGGAAATAATAGTCAACTTATTATTTCCATTGTCCTAACTTATTAAAAATATACTTTCTTCCTTTAATACTAGTATCGATAATCAGCATTATTCTAGAATTTTGTTTTCCTTCTGTCCTCTTTCTCTTTTGGCTTTCATTGCCTTTAGTAATCAGAATTCCTAAGTCCAAACTTCCTTAGTAGTACAGTGGATAAGAATCTACCTGCCAATGCAGGGGACCCAGGTTCGATCCTTGGTCTGGGAAGATTCCACATGCCACAGAGCCAACTAAGCCCATGAGCTGCAACTACTGAAGCCCATGCTGCCGAGAGCCTGGACTCCACAAGAGCAGCCAACACCATGAGAAGCCCCCATGGTGCAACAAAGACCCAGTGAAGCCCTACATAAATAAATAAGCTAGCAATGAATTCCTAAGTCCAAGAAATCAAAATGAACTCTCAATGTCTCCAGATAAAAAGAAATTTACTGGAAGGATGTTAGAAAGACAGTATCAAGCAGAGATTCAAAAGCCAGGATGTGGAAATGTTAAGGAACCATGAGACACTGGAAAGCCGGGTATCAGACATATTGGGAAGAAAAGCATGCCTACAGCTGCTGTCATGGCCCCAAGTGAATACTAATGGATCCTTCTTCTCTGTTTCCTTTGCTCACGATTTAAAGTCTGTGGTGAGAGACTAGGATGGGCTGATCTCATACAAGTGCACATGCCAGAGCAGCCAGGCAGCATAGAGACAGGGAAAGTGGCCCAAGGAGTGGATGCTGTGGTCCATGGCCAGCTCCTCCCATCCCTTGGGATGTCACCTACTGATGCCTCACAGAGCCCTTCCCAAGGAATCATCCTCCAGTGGGAAGGGTCGCCTCACCCAGGGGTACACGCTCTTCTAGGGGCAGCCCATAGTCAATGCCAGTGGATACAGGGACAAGTGATGATAGTTTGTACACCAAACTTGATTCACAGCATCAGGTATCATTCTCCAAGTGTGTCCCTTCCTGGAATTCATTCTCCTTGTCTTTCTCTGCTAGTATAAATCCTACCTATTCTTATTCATAAAACCAATCCCTTAGTTAGGGAGTTTGGGATTAACATGTACACATTAAATTTAAAATAGATAACCAACAAGTACCTACCTACAGCACAGGGAACCCTGCTCAATATTATGTAACAACCTAAATGGGGAAAGAATTTGAAAGAGAGTAGATACATGCATATATAATTAAATCACTTTGCTGGACACCTAAAACCAACACAACGTTGTTAATCAACTATATTATCATGTAAAATAAAAAAGTTAAAAATAAATCACCTGTATAAGAAAATGATTTTATTTATGATAGCATAACTCAAAATACATTACAAGTGAATAAATTTTATAAATAAATATAACCAAGTCCTCACATTTGAAAAGCACTTGGAGAATTCAAAGTGCTTTAATACACTTTACCTGACTTGATTTCACAAAATCACCATGAATAAAGTAGAGCACTGTTATTTCCATTTTCCCCATGGGGAGACCTGTCTTGGAAGTATGAGATAACTCATCCAGATTCATTCTTCCATCATGTCCTTTGAGAATCTTCCATCCCACTGTGGCCCTTCAATGAGCTACTGAAGTGATGATAGTTTGTACACCAAACTTGATTCACAGCATCAGGTATCACTCTCCTGATAGGTTACTAAATAGTAACAACATATTTAATGTTCACAGCATGCAAATCCAAATATATATTTTAGTCTCATTATCTTTTATAAAATACCAACTAATTCCTCTGCCTTTCCATCAACTGTGCAGCCAAAAAACAGTAGCCACTAGTACTTGTCACAGACCATCACATCACGCATACTACCAAAGCACAGTAGTTCATAAGCCAGGAGCAATTCTCATTTTACAAATGTAGTAATTTCAACCCAAACAGTAAGCAACTGCCCAGGGTCACACAGTCAAAAAGTAGCAGGATGGGAGCTAAAATTGAGTTCAGGACTCACATCTCTTCTCTAGTTCACAGATTAGCAGGGTTATTTCTTATCAGGTTAGCTTGCTCTCAGCCACAGGGTGAAAACTCTGGCTGGTATATCAGGAGAGATTAATGTTAGTTTCATTTTAACAGAGGTTCAGAATTACTTGGTTACCAAAAATGAAACCCACCCAGACTGCCTTAAGAGGAGAAATTTTTTGAAGGGTCAGGAATATCTCATGTAATTTTAAGGCTGTTGAGAAACTGGAACAGGAAGAGCTAGGGCAAAGCAAGTAAGCGGTTTTCTGTCTTGCTCTTTTCAGCTACTCACTGTCGCCTCATCTCCTGGCCTCTCACATGCACGTTCTTCTCAAGCCCAGCTTTCTCTGCTTCTCCTTAACAACGAATGAAACACAGCCACCTCAACTCCTTATACTGCTTCCCAATTCCAGTGCCACCAACCAGCTCCCTATCATCCCTGTGTCCCAATTCCAAATTCCCAGGTCAGAACCTCTCATAGCTGAGCCCAACCAATGAAAAGACTCACTTTACTCAGGTGTCTGTCTTCAACCAAACTGCTGAAGTCATTTAGAAGTATAGTTACATAACATAATCATGATTGCAGGGTGGCATGTCTTTGAGTGCAGAAAGGGACCATGTCTCAGAGAAGGAGTTGCCCAAAAGAAACTATCAGGATAAACTTGGATATTAAAACAATAGCCTGGTATCAATCATCTGGCTACTCCCAAACATCTGGATGATGGGCATCTCCATTTGTGCATTGTGGCAATCCACCCAAAAAGAGATGTGGACTCTAACAGTGCCAAAGTCATGGGGGTGTACCACTCACATCTACCTTCAAAAGACACTGGCATCTTGAAGAAATATCTTCACAGCTATGTTCATCTTGAGTAGTCACAATAGCCAACAGGTAGAATCAACCTAAGTATCCATCAACAGATGAATGAATAAAAAAGTGTGATCTATGCCTACAAGGGAATACTACTCAGCCTGAGAAAAGAATGAAATTCTGACACATGCCACAACATGGATGAACCTTAAGGACAGTATGCTTAGTGAAATCAGTCAGCCACAGAAAGCAAGTTACTGCATGATGCCACTTATATGTGGTATCTAATAGAATCAAACTCTTAGCAACAGCAAATAGAACAGTGGTCACTGGAGGACTGTGGGAGGGGAGAAAGGAAAGTTGTTTGAGAGATATCAAACTTCTGTTGTACAAGATGAAAAAGTTCCAGAGACTGTTGTACAACAATGTGCATATACTTAACATGACTGTAACTTGAAAATGGCTAAAATGGTAATTTTTATGTTGTGTGTTTTTGACCGCAATAGGGGGTGGGTGGAGGGAAGGAGAAAGAAAAAAAAGAGAGACAGAGACAGAGAGTGCAGTTAGCTCTCAGTCTCCACCGTGGCTGTTTCAGAATCTGCTTCAATTTTTAGTAGAGATCCCCCAGTCCCCAGGTACACTCCAGCCAAGAATGAAGCACAACATGGTACAGGCCTCACATGTACATGAAATGCCTCTACAGGTAACCTTCACACCAGGGCTCCCTTTGGACTAGCCAAGACTCTCTCACATCTATCCCACAATGTGAAGCTCCTACGCCTTCCTTTTACCTTACCTGTCCTACGTGCCAGCCCTACTTCATGGGCTGAAGGTTTTCCCTGCCTACTCTTCCTCCCTTCCTCTCATCTTTCACAGGTATTAACCCTGTTCCATGCCCACCTCTAACTTGGTATCTGCTTTCCCATGGGAGAGAGGACATGCATGCGCATGCACACCCATGGTTAAGGATGCTGCATGAGGATGCCTCTCTCAGCACCAGCCTGACACCCCCAGACAGTGCTAGCTCTTCTCTATCCCACTGCATCACTCATACCTCCATGATCACACTTTGCAGCTTGTCACAGTTGTTCACAAGTCCACGACCCCACTGTGAACATGCCCCATGAAGGCTAAGTGTATACCCTTACCTATCACTGTAGCCCCAGCACCTGGCAGCACCTGGAAGGTAGGAAATGTTCAGGAAATGTATGCAGAAAGAAAGGGGCTCAGCAGGAGGGAAAGAATGAAAGAAGGGTTAAAGGACAGGAACCATTTTTCACAAATCTCTGCACATGTCCAAAAATGTTCATCCACAGGCTGCATGCATACAGTCGCCTGTCCCTTCTTGTCACCCACTCAACTTACCAAATATATATTGAGTGCCTACTGTGTACCGTGCATGTGGTCTCCGACCTGAGCATCAAAACACAGGGCATTTAATTCCACTGCGGTCACCGTTTCCCAGCATTACTTGATCAACAAAGTATCCTCTGTACACCGGGAAATTTTTGAGGGAGGGTAAGGGTCATCACTCGGGAAAATGAACTTTGATGTCACTGACAGTCCCCCCAAGATGGCACAGGGGAACATTCCACTCAATGACTCATAGTCATTTTCAGGTACAGCCTGAGCTTTCTCTTCACTAATTATATTGACCTTTCTTGAGGCAAAGATTGACACTGTGAATATATTACCTGTTTCAAAACTCATCTGTTTGTAAATGAAACGGTGGCATGGTGCCTGCAAAGGTTTGCAGACGTGGCCACATGAGAGTGCCTCCCATTTGGAAGATTTTACCGCATTTGAGTCATCTGAGGCCTTTAAAACAATTGCTCCAACCATGACCAAATCTTAGGACCTTCTTCAAGAACAGAAAGTACTAAATGTAACCTGATTTTAACTCCATCTTTAAAAAATTGTTTTGCTGACTCATTCCAGCTTGGGGTGGATTTCTGAGTTTCAAAGTGGAGGGACCAGTACGTAATGGAGATTGCTTCAGTTCAGTGCCCCTTAGCAACCATCAATTCACTTTCCTGTTGCCATAACAACTGCAGCACGAACATCAAGGTCATCAAGCCCACTGCTCTCAGGAAGCTGAATTTCTCACACTCTCCAGTCTTCTCTGTTTGCTCTCACAGAAGATGTTTTCTGGAAATTGACATCTGCCTCTCCCTTCCTCCACTCCACAAGAGTTTAGAAAACAATCTATTTAAAATGAACAAGATAATCCCTAAGAAAGGGGATGCAAAGACCCAACCTCATAGATTGCTAGAGCCATTTATAACCTGGTCTATAAACTGTGCTGTATCTTCAAATGGGTCTGTTTTTCAAAAATGGAGACACAGTATAGCTGGTGGAAGGATTTCAAAATTCTTAGTCTTCTATTCCAGTATGACATGTGTCACCATCTTACAATTCCCTTAGGTCCTACAGCTTGAGTTTCTGGGGGGGAAGGTGGCAGGGGCAGGGAGGGGAGGTTGAATGTGATGATTTCCAAGGTCCCTTTAAGGTCCCACATTTTGAGAATCCACATTCTTATGGGTCACCTCTTGCAAAGGCTTGCTTTTAAGTGGTAAAGAGAAGCCAGTCCCAGCAGAGGGAGGCTTGTCCGCCTCTCAGTAAAACAAACAGCTTTGAGGAACAAAAGCAAAAAGGCCCCTCGCAAAATGTGCTTTTGTGCTCACTCTCGTGTGCCCCTGGTAGAGCTGGCACTCCAGAAATACTGAATCCCCATGAATAATTAGGTGGCAGCCAAATTTTCTCTTCTTTGTGTTCTTTTAAGAATTATAAATAGTTGGCATTAAAAATGTCAGCTTCACCTCAGGTCTCACCCCCTACATCATTGGAATTAGCTAGATAGTAACACTTGCAGCTAGCATCATTTTGTAGCTCTATTACAGCAGACAAATAAATCTCCAAGAAAAACTGATTCTATAATACTTTGCAAGAAAGAAGGGTCTCCTTGGGTTCCTACAAGAATAAGCAAATCTTAGCCCATTTCAGGTAAACTCCATTTGTCAAGGTTTCCAAGTCATCACTATTACCTGCAACCATGTTCTGAAATTTTGCCCTACTGATCACATATGTAGCTTTCAGTGCCTATCACATACATTTCATTTCAAGACTTGTGCACTGCACTCAGTTATTGAACTGAAGATCTCACCTTTTTTCTTTACTTTTTGGTACTTTTCTTGTCAGAAAATAATATTTCTTTAGTTGGGAACATTATTATCTGCCTCCTTGCTTGTTCTGCCAGGCCTTACTGACCTCAAAGTCTTAATGCTTGCTAATCAGTCTTCTCCCCTTGCCAGCAGGGACAGCTTGAGAAACTGATGGAGCAGGTGTGTGTAGAGGAGGGGAGAGAGCACCAAGACTTACACAGTTGAAAACATTTTTTTTTTTGCTTGGGGAAAGTAAAAGCATTGCTAGAAAGAAAGTCTGCTTCCTGGCTGCCCTTGTTTCATCAGGGCTTCTCAGGAGGAAAAAGATGCTCAGCAATGGAGGCAGGACACCTGGAAACTAGACAGAGATTTCCTCCTGCGGGCATGGAGATCTGACTCATGTATTCCGCAGAAGTGGAAAAAGATGACAGACACGTAGCAAATGATAAATTCCTTATAAAAATGCTAATTAGAAACTGGTGACTGGCACACAGTGGGCACTTAATAAAAGTCTCCGGAATGAATACATGAATCCCAATGTCAGTAATTAGCATGTGCTGAGTGGAGGTGGAATAAAGTTGCAACCCTGAAGAATTCAATTAAATTCATCCACTCATAGATGATCCACATAATTCTATCTCACATTGATAGTTTACATGGCCTTTTATCTTTTCAAGACTCTGCTACACATTCTTTCTGGCACTCACAATATCCTTATGCTCAGAAAGTTTTTCTATTCCCACTTCATGAATAAACTGTGATGGACATTAAATAACTTACTGAAATCCTACAGCTAAATGGCTACAACACTGAGGGTTAAATTTAGTGCTCCTGACTCCCAGCCCAGTGGCTTCACCCTAAGGTGCAAGCTTTTCTAGAAGGTGGATGAATTTGGAATTAGAATTACTTACCTATAAAATACAGTTTAAGCAATTAAAAAAAAAAGGCATCAGTTAGGATTCCTGGCTTCAAGGAAGATAAACCAACTGGGACGACTGTTAGCAAGAAGGATCCATTGGAAGGATTTAAATGGCTCAGTTCCAATAAGCCGCTGGGAAGTAGGGTGTGGGGATGGCCAGGGCTCTGGGGGGTGATTTCGCTAGAAACAGGAAGCATAGTAACTCTCTTCAGAAATAGTCTAGTCAGAATACTGCAGGTGATACCACTATCATCACTACCATTGCCACCAACAGCCATGAAAATTCCTACAATTTTTTTCTTTATGCTTGTATAACTATTTTAAGAATTAAGTCACAAGAGAGAGCATCTGACTGGCTGAACTCAAGCCACACATCCAGACCCTGGCTCTTTCAAAGAACTGGCAGAGGAGGAATCTGCTCTCCCCTCCTCACCTTTCAGGTTCTGTAGCAGGAAAGTGGTACATGCAAGTCCACATTCAATGGAGGAGGGCTAGTTCTCCAGGAAAAAAAAAAAATGGCATTAAGAAGATGAATGATTACTGAGGCCAAAATGAAAGTCAAGCACTTGCTACCTCAGGTTAGAGATAAATATATTATCCAAGAGAATTTCACTAGGAAGTTAAAACCTTAATATAGACAGCTAGACCATTTCCCATCATTTGACCATTCTTGGGGTCCCTGGAGTAACGTAGTGAAAACAGAAGCTAGTAGGTCATACAGAATCCTAGAAAGCCTGGCTGCCTTGTGAGATATGGGTGGAAGGAGGCACTGTAATTTCCACTCAAAGAAGCACATGTGTACAAATCATTGTGTTGGTTAAGCCCTGCTCCATCTTGCACATTCATCCATCCACAGTGTACTCCTCCTGGCTCAGGGTACACCTCTTCACCATAAGAAATCACAGTGCAGGTTCATAACCACAGTGAAGGTTCTTATTAGCAAAGAAGTGAAGAGTACGCTGCTACAGATAATTTCTGCCTTTACTTTGAAATTTGCTGTTGAGGGCCTCATTTAGTAATCTAGAGCGTTCTTTTAGTCAATGAGGTTTCTCTTTCTAAAATCTTTTCTACTTCTTAACTTCAGGGACACTCATCAGACTTAGAAGTAGTTTGAACCACAGTGAATAACTGTGAGTTTTGCCTCTCCAGCACCCTGTCTTCTTCCTTCCAGAGATAACATCTAGGTCCTAGCAAGGGGAGAAATACCTCCCTAACTCTCAGAATACACATTGCTAGTGGGGCTGAGCGCACCCTCCCCAGATCCTGGATGGGCATGATCAAAGCCTGGACTATTCACATGACCCTCCCTCCAGGCAACAGTGATTGGTTCAGGACACAAGTATGTTATTCAAGTTGAGCCAATGACATGCAAGTCCAGGACATATGATGGAAGAATGGAGAAGCTTTTTTTTTTCAGTGAGGTGATGAAATTGCGAGTATACTTGCCTGTAGCTGGTGGCAGTCTATTCACCATGAGATAATGGACTTCCTAAGCATGAACATAATATAAGTAGAGCTGAGACATGGAGAAAAGCAGATTTTGATGCTCACTGTTTAAGCGTCTGCCTCTTGTTGCCTCCATTCCTGAATCAAAACCTGATTTGTTCAATTATTTGAGTCAACTATTCCCTTTTTGTGACTGAGACCATTTGACTTGTATTGCCCTCCATGCTTATTTTTCACAAATATAAGAATAATAAATCCATCCACTCATTCATAAAAAATTTTGTGAGGACCAGGCGCTCTGATAAGGGAAAATATTGTGTGCAAAATGGCACTGCATTCTGAGAGTGGAGACGTGAGTCAAGCAAAGGCACAGATAAACAGGCTTTGAGGGACTTCCCTGGTTTTCCAGCGGTTAAGACTCCATACTTCCATTGAAGGGGACACGGGTTCACTCCCTGGTTGGAGAACTAAGATCCCACGCAATATAGCCAAAAAATGAAAACATAAATTTAAGCAAGCCTCTTTTAAAAAAGAAAAAAATAGGCTTTGAAAGAAAAATATGCTAGGAAAACATGCTAGGAAGGAAAATAAAGAGCCCTTCAAGGTTATAATGACTACTCCCTGAACACGAAAGAGACCATGAAATGTCTACAGACGGAGCAGTGAAGAGGCACTTTCAGGGGGAGACCAAGGAAAATGAGAGACAGATCTAACCTGACAGGTAAGGCAGTTTCACTCCCACTTTACGTGAGTAGCCCTGTTTTGTTTTTTCAATTATGGGAATAGTACTTAATAGGAGACCTACTCCACTGTTTAAGCACACAGTACAGTGTTGGTGACTACAGGTGCAATGTTACCCAGCAGATCTCAGGGACTCAGTCATCTAGCAAACCTGTAATTTTATACCTGGTGAACAGGAACTCCTCATTCCGCCTTCCCCAACGCCTGGCAACCACCATTCTACTCTCTGTTTCTATGCATTGGACGGGCTCATACCCCTCATGTAAGTGGAATCATGCAGTATTTGCCCTCCTGCGACTGACTTATTTCACTTGACACGATGTCCACGAGGTCCTGAAGGACCTGAAAATAGCAGGATTGCAGTCTTTTTTAAGGCTGAGTCATAATCCCTTTTATGTATATACCACATTTTCATCATCTGTTCATCTGTGACAGGCATTTACATTATGTCCACTTTGGGCCATTGTGCATAAAGCTCCAATGAAATATGGGAGTACAGATATCTCTTCAAAAGCTTAATTTCAATTCTTTTGGATCTTTTTAAGGCTCCTCAACATAGACTGTGGATATGGAATTGAGAATAAGAAATTTTAAGGGTTCCAGAGCAGGGAATACAGTCTAAACTTCCAATGGAGAGATTTCAAGAGAGAAAAATCGTATAGGAACCCAAACTTAGTCAGTTTGCTTTCACCAAAGGACTCTTTGAGCATCTGCCCATGATATCTTATTTCATCTGCACTGGGCTGGGCCCTGAAGACCGTAAAAGAAGGACAATAAAAACACTCCTTGTCCTTAAAATGCTCACAGTGTTCATACAGGAAACAATAAGCTGGCTTATCCAAGATCATAGTTGTGTGAAGCAGATAAACCGTGTTCAAGGATAGTCATTCTCAGCAGAGAGGGAGAAGGTGTTAGATATTTGAGAAAGCATTCAACACCCTAAAAACATAAGGCTTTATTAAATAAGTTTGTGGCTGGTACAGATACACAGAAGACGGAGGAGTATTGAGTGAACGTGGGTTTTTTTTTAAGTTCTATAATTTTTTCAGCTAAAGGAGAGGTTTATGGTAGGTACAACAGCAGAAAAAGACAGCCCTTATTAGGCACAAGGGCTTTGTGGTCTGATAGACCCAAGTTCAAACCCCAGCACTGCCACTCATTAGCTGTAAGGAATGGGACTCTGGTTGTAGGACCTCACTTTTCTTAGTATCAGATACCTCTTTTAAACAATAGAGATACTAACACAGCCTACTTTACAGAGAACTTGTGCTAACAAGACAGTATAATTGTTGGGAAAAACCTTGTGCTTTCTGGCACAAAATAAATACCGCATAACCCTTTGTTATTATCATTGTTCTGGTCTTTGATGCATGCAGAAGCTATGACTAGATCTGGCTCTCAAAGACTAACATGTCCTAATAGCTAATAGCAACAGTTAATTTGTAGAGAGTATTGACTGCATGCCAGACATTATGCTGAGTTCTTCCCACATTATTCCTCATTCATGCACAGTGAGGGAGTACTATCATTCCCCGTGTCTACAGGTGACAGCACTGAAATGCAGAGAAGTTACTAGCCTAGGCTCAGGGCTCAGAAGTAGCAACACACGGATTAACCCTGTACAGTCTGATTCCAAGTCTCCACACATCACCATCATGCAATGCTGCTCAAGGCAATTCTTAATTTTAGGCAATCAAAACCTCTTGCAGAGATTTTTTTTTTCAAAGACTTCATGTCAGGACTCATACCAAAGGGCCCCATTCAGTAAGTTTCAAGGTGGACCTAAAATCAGAATGCTTAAAGCTCTCCGGGGGATTCTGAAGATCAAAGGAATTTGGAAACTCTGGCTTTAGAGGACCAGGACACTGATGACCCTGGCAGGGAGTTAACTTTAGCTGTCCCCTGCCCCCAGCACCATAGTCTCTACAACAGACAATGCTGCCTCTTCCGCCAACATGACAGAAGTGTTTTCCTGCAGAGCTTAACTCAATTGGGACCAGTATAGTTCAGCAGGCAGGGACTCATTCCAGGTGTCAAATCCCTACATCAAAATCAAGAGCTTTCTTTGCCCAGACTTAAGAGCCACTCAAATATTAATTTCAGTTCCACTATAAATCACAAGCTGTGGCCGGTGCCCACTGTTCTTTAAAACATTTTGAGCTCCCTAGACTGACGAATTCTGTGTTCCACTCTCCATTTAGCCCACTCTCTCCCAGAATGTTATACTGTCCATTAATGACCATTCTGGTCCCCCGGATCACGAACAGGAACCAGCCCCTCAGTCACTGCCGAGAGATATCGAACACTCTCCATCTAATTCTGAGCCACAAGTTCCCACCGTGAGCCTGTGTGCAAGCTCAAAGCAGAGAAGTTAAATGCTTAAGTGATCTTGGTACATGCTTGGCACAGACTCAGCAAACAAGGAAAAGCTTTATCTGATTTTCTGGAAACATTGAGAATGAATGATGCTCCCCACAGGCCACTTAAGTTGGGAAGTTGTTCCTTTAAGTCTGTTAAAAATACCAGAACCGGGGGCTGTATACATGTGACTGTTGATTCAGCCCAAACAAAGCAATCACTTTCACCATACACTCCTGGCAAGTCTTTAAAGATGTCAGGTGCCCACACCCATGGGCTTCCCTCATAGATCAGTAGGTAAAGAATCTGACTGCAATGTTAGAGACCTGGGTGAGATGCCTGGGTTGAGAAGATCTCCTGGAGAAGAAAATGACAACCCACTCCAGTATTCTGGCCTGGAGAATCCCATGGACAGAGGAGCCTGGCAGGCTACAGTACAATAACCCGGGCAAATATATCTAATAACAGCCAGAATCAATGGGCACCAAGTCCGTGTTTAATCCAGGCCAGGCACTTGCACGCGGTGGAACCTCGCAGCAGCTCAACTCCTGTCCCACTCGTCTAGGGTGATATCCCAGCAGTCACTGCCACCGCCTGCAGCAGCAATAGAGCTTGTTTAGACAAGTGTGTGGGGCACATTGTTCACACAACAGTGGAAAGAGAGAGACTGAGCAAAAGCGCCGTGCTTTGACTGATGTGTGATACAGCCTAAGGTGACATAATATAAAATATTTAGGTGAAACAATGCACATAGCTGGAGCCCGTATGCAAATGTAAGCACCAGAGCCTTCACAGCAATTTCCTCGTTATCTGCTGGCGGTGTTCCTGCACTCTTGTGTTTGCCCCATCCTCCTTGCCAGAGCACTGTGGGGACTTCTTCCACCGACTTTCATGCATTTTTAATACAGATTTTTAACTCTATTAAAAATAAATCAATTTTCTGCTTTATTAAAGATAAATTGATTAACTCTGTTCAACAAGTCTGGGGCAATGTCTTTTGGAATCCAAAAAGACTTTATATTTTTACACAAGGGAAATTATAAGGGTAAACAATACTACTCGCCAGCAATTGACATCTGTGAAATGGGTCTTCAAGGTAAGTCTGGACAAGCAGAAAAGTGAATTGCCTTCCAGCTCACCCCACCCTTAACTGCCTCCCAGGTATACACATTGAAAACAAATTCTCAGCATGCTAAATTCTGAATCCCCATCCATGAATTTCCAGATGAACAAGCAAACCATGAAATTAAATGCAAGCAGGTGAACTTGGCGAATGTCTACTCTAAGATTTTTCTCTCCCTCTTTCTGATTCCTCTCGATAATTGTGGTACATATCACTGTGCCGTTACTCATATATCCTAAAACTTATTCTTTTGTGCCACTGGGGAAATTTATTCTCCTTTAGAGTTATTTCCATATTTTTACAATCTATTTCTTACCCCTATTTTTCTTGGTTAATGGCACATTCAGGATCCTCTTTGGAGAGCCTGTTTAATTCTCTGTGCTGCAGTGATTAAACACATTCAAGTGACAAACAAGTACTGAGCATATTCTTCATGATAAAGACACAGCCTTTCCTGACAAAAAACGAAAATCAAAGGAAGATGTGTATCTCAATCTTCCGTCATCTTTGCAAAGGGGCAGCATGCCCTTCACGGCGGTCACCATACCATGGTTTGAGTAACACTATTTTCTACGATGTTGTGAAAACCTCCTGGTTTTGTTGCTTATTTATCTGTTTGGGCTGCTTAAAGCCAACAACAATCTCTGAGTTGTAAGCAAACTAGTTATGAAAGCTAAAACCAGAATAAATAGAGGTAGAGAAACGAAACTAAGGCTTACTGAATAACTGGTGGTAGTTTCCCTCTTCGTTCTAAACAGTCTTCAATTTGTATTTGGAGATCCATGTGGTTCCAGGAAGCTGACTCCACCCCAAACTCAGCAGGGGTATGTGTGACCTCAGCTGAACCCATCCTTGCATTTCACCCCTTAGGTCAGTGATTGTGTCAGTATTAGGCAGGTGTTTTTAAAAGGATGCAGCTGTGAACGGGACAGAGACTCCAAATTAGCAGTGACTTGGGGCGGTGGTGGTGGTGTAGTCGCTAAGTCGTGTCCGACTCTTGCAGCCCCATGGACTGTAGTCTACCAGGCTCCTCTGCCCAGGGGAGTCTCCAGGCAAGAATACTGGAGTGGGTTGCCATTTCCTCCTCCAGGGATCTTCCCAACTCAGGAATTGAACCTCGGTAACCTGCATTGCAGGCAGATTCTTTACCTACTGAGCTATGAGGGAAGCCCCAGCAGTGACTTAAACAAGATCAAAGTTGATTTCTCTATCAGATACAACTCAAGCTGGTATAATAACTCTGCTCTGTGCGGCAGCAGGGGCCCAAGGTCTTTCTGTCTTGCTACTCTTCTCTTCCTCAAGTCCTGCTCTTATTTGCATATTTCCAAGAGTGTTTGCAACCAAAAAGCACTCATTTCCTCTTTTTACTCCAGGAAAAAAACACCAAAACGCTACACAATAGTTTCACTTACTTACTTCTCACTGGCTAGAACTCAGTCACACAGTCACACTAATAGCAAAGGAAGATGGAAAATACAGTTTGTTTTTTTTCCAGGCATATATGTGCCCGGCTACAATTACATTACTAGAAAAGAAGAATAGATATTAGGGGTCAACCAGTAGCCTCTTCCTGGCCTGTGAACTGAACTACTGCAGATCCTCATGTTGTAGCCTGGAACCCAAGAAAACAGGTGCCTAATCTTTTTCTGGATGTATGGTTTGCTGAAGTGGGAGCTTATTGACAGTACCAATTTTTGAAACCATAAGGAAACCAGTAATAGGATGAAGCTGCCAAGTGGAAAAGGACAAATCAAGCAAATCCCAAAGAAAAGTATCTAGATATCTAGTAACATCATAGAATTCTAGATCAAACCACATCTGCAGCTCTATCTTTACACTTTTCATTTATGTCACCCCTGTAAATTGTCCATATTTTCCAAAAGAGCTTGAACCGAAATGTTCTTATTTTCAATCAAAACATCCTAAGATATAGAATAAGATAGGGACAGAGAAAGAGATGGGGAGAAAGGCCAAGATAAATACTGAAAGATGCCGAATAATTATTACACAAAACCTTGACCAGAGTTATCTTCAGAAACAGGGAGGATATAAACTAAAACGGAAGTGCTGAATATCAACAAGAATGGGAGATGACCCAAATACTACCAAAACTTTTCAGAACAAAGGATAGATGACAAAGAAGGGCCGGTACTGAGCAGTCAACAAGTATGTTCTAAATAATTCTTTCCCAAACTAGCTAGTGGGGATTAAACTCTACTGTGAAATCACTCTTTACTGCACCCTCTTCCATAGAAAAGACTTTGGTAGGTGAGATGATGCCTTAAACCTAAAAGCCTCATTAAGTTAGCAACTACTGTAGATCAAAGACTTGGGTAGATGCCTCTGGCCTTAACTCTTCAACATACCCCCTGTGGTGGTCAGTGCAAGTCCTTGAACACAGCTTTGTAAATTTCCAAGTATGTTATCTAAGCTTCTTTAACTCTGGGCTCTGTTGACAAGACCAAGGAAGTACAAGCCTTCTGGCCTTTATTTTCCCTAAGATCATCATCAGGAAGTTTCTAGGCAAAACTTTTAATACAAATGAAGATGAAATGGGCACAATTATTAGAAAATTATGAAAGTTTGCTTTTTTCTAAGATAACGAAGATAAGACGTGTTTGAATAAAAAGGAAACTGAAAAGATGAGAAAAAAGAAGTTGGAAGAAAGTTCATTCTTCATGGTCACAAACAAATGAGAGGTAGACATGGAATTAGAATTGGGGTCTACTTGTTCTAATAGACATCTTACCTAAAATTCCTTCTATGTATTGATTTACAGACTGAGAAGATTTGTAGTAGGGATCAGTCCTAACAGAAATATGGCTTAAAACTGATAGCCTCCTACTGCAAAAGGTCATTCAAATTTGAAAACAAAACACCAGACATTCCAGGAGGTATTTTCATGCATTATTTTGCAAATGAGACAGGAAACGTACAACACAGGAGTATAAAGAGTGGAGATTGTGAGGCTGAGCATTTGTTCATTTCACAAATAGTGCTTGCCCTTACTATGTGCCATGAGCCACTCTACATGCTGAGGATATAGTGTTAAATGAAATGGACAAGAAACCCCTGTCTTTAGAGGCTTTAGGTGATAATAAGGGCTAAGGAGAAAAAGTGTAAGGAGGTTGGGGAGTTCTGGGATAGCAAGGGAGGGAGTCAGTTTTAAATAGGAGAATCAGGGAAAGATACCCCAAAAAGGTGACTGTGTTCATTGTCTGTTGCTCCAACAGAAAAATATCCCTTAACTTTGCATCTTAAAACAACAAACATTTATTATCCCACAGTTTCTACGGGTCAGGAATTTGAGAGCAGCTAAGTTGTGTGGTTCTGACTCAAGGTCTCTCATAAAGATGTTGTCAGCTGGGGTTGTAGGCGTCTGAGACTGGCCTGGGGCTGAAGAATCCACAGTTTGGCAAACCTCAGCTCTTTTCTGTGTGAATGTCTCTGTGTGCTTCTGAGAGTATTTGCAACCCGGCAGTTAGCTACACCATCCCCCAGAGCAAGTGATGAGAGAGAGAACTCGAAATGCAAGCCACAGGCTTTTATAATCTCATCCCAGAAGTGACAGACCAATCCTTCTGCTGTATGCTCGTGTTCACACACATGAGACCTGGGACATCGTGGGAGACGACCAGAGTGTGACTATGAGGAGGCCAGGATCCCTGGGGGGCTCCTTGGAGGCTGGCTAACACTGACACTGAATAAATACCTGAAAGAGATGCGTTCAAAGACATAAATCTTCAGATGAATAACTTAATTTTTATAAATTTAGTTTTCTCAATACACTAGAAATGTTTAAAATATCTACATTGTCACCACGTTGAGAAGCCTTTGATAATATCAACAAATTTCTTTGGCTCAGAGCCTGGCATTTCATAAATGAGCATTACATGTTAGTCAGCTATTATCATTACTGTTGATGTGGTTGTCATCATCATCCTCATTTTGCAGATGAGAAAACTGAACCTTCAAGATTTAAATCCTCTAAAGCAACTATACTCCGATAAAAATCAATAAACTGTTGTTTTAAAATCTCTGTCCAAGAAAAAGATGTAAATCCTCCCTGACGGTCATGTCCCTGAAACAGATGATAATCATATTCAAACTTTCTGAATTCAATAGCTTCTTTCTTTATTTTACTGTGCTACTTCATAGGTTTGGAGAAGGAAATGGCAACGCACTCCAGTATTCTTGTCTGGAGAATCCCATGGACAAAGGAGCTTGGTGGGCTATAGTCCATGGGGTTGCAAAGAGTCAGACACGACTGAAAGACGACCACACACACCTTATAGATACCTTGGAAAGGGTAGATAAAAGATCTGAAGCTTATTCCAAAGCAAGAATAAGAAAATTAAAATTATATAGGAAAGAAAGGCAAAAAAGACTCAAAACCTACTCCACCAGCAATAACCAGCAATAAGCTATTAGGAGCGCTTTTTGGCTTAAAGTAATAGAAAACCCAACTCTCTGTGGTTTACACAAGGAGCATGAAGGTCAATAATCACTAGCTTTCATTCTGACAGTTACCTTTTGGCCTTTTGTCTTCATGATTCTTGTTTCATAGTTACAAGATGACTTGTAGCTTCTGGCATCACACTGACAATTCAGGAAGAGAGAGGGGTGGTACGCACAAGCTCTGCTTTCCAAGATGCCTCAGCTGACTTTTATTCACACCTAATCAGCAAGAGCTGTATCAGCAGCTCCCTAGGACAGGGGCAAAGGCTAGACTTCAACCAATCATGACTCACCCCGAGACCTAGACACATCACTGCCCGAGAAAAATCTGACTTCTGTTCTTAGAGAAAAAGAAATGTCTGTGTCTACTGCAGACAACTGACAGGTCCCTCCATAGTCAAGTGGATTCCCCAAGAGAAAAGCACCCACCAAGCATGGCTGTATGTTCCACACTTTCCAGGTGAAATCTATGCAAATACTTTGGTAATAACTGAGAAGAGTTATCATAATTTTGTAGCTTCTATGTCAGAGATATAAAAACTGCAGAAGAGGACTTCCCTGGTGGTCCATTGGTTAAGAATCCACCTGCCAATGCAGGGGACATGGGTTCGATCCCTGGTCTGGGAAGACACCACA
The DNA here is from genome assembly GCF_019320065.1 of Cervus canadensis. Classification (NCBI taxonomy): domain Eukaryota; kingdom Metazoa; phylum Chordata; class Mammalia; order Artiodactyla; family Cervidae; genus Cervus; species Cervus canadensis. The sequence continues at coordinate 24,086,018 of NC_057407.1, forward strand.
TGCCATGGAGCAACTAAGCCCATGCACCACAACTACTGATGCCTTCACGCCTAGAGTCCATGCTCTGCAACTTGAGAAGGTACTATAATGAGAAGCCCTCACACCACAAAGAAGACCAACTCCCTACTCGCCTCAACAAGAGGAAGTCTGTGTGCAGCAACGAAGACCCAGCACTGCCAAAACTAAAGAAATAATAATTAAAAAAAAAAAACTGAAGAAAAGCCACTGGGAAAATGGCTCCTTGGAAACACCGAGTTTTGTTTACAGCATCTCTCAGTGGCAGGTGAGACAAAGCTGACTTCAACTTAGCAAAGGCTCTTAAAGGGCACCAAACAATATCACCCCTCGGCACCCGAGCCAAACGAGACTGTCATTGCTGCATACAGTCTACCCTTACTGCCCTGTGCTTCCTTCTGAGCTAATTCAGGATACTACTTCCTGCTCCTGGTAGGTAGCAACAAATGTTCTCACAACTCCAAATCACAGACATTATACACATCACATAGAACAAATGTCTTTTTTCATTATTTTTTGTATTTGATGATTTTTGTCACCATTCTCCATTCTTTGTGGGGCCAGAGAGCCCCCAGAGGCACAACCTACAAAAGCTCACAAAAGTACAAGACAGCCTTGAAAAACAATGATTCTTCTCAAATAATCTAATGAAACCACGATGCAGAGAACTTTTAAAATTAACTCAGGGAAAGCAGATGCTTCTAAAGAATCTCCGTACCACTGAAATCATGAGGCAGTGTGGTGTGTTAGAAAGAACAGAGAGCATCAGAATTCCTAAATTCTAAGCCCTGCTTGTCTAGCTAGAAGCCCTGAGGCATGAAGCAATTCATTTATGCTGACACTGAGATGTTTTCTGCCAAACACACAGGTTGAGGGGGTGGATCTGGGGTTGACCCCCAAAAAATGGTACTTTGTGTGAAAATGCTTTCTGGATAGTTACATTTTATTATGAGACAAGTTTGTGGCAGAGCCCATGCAAACTTTACTCTCATCTCATCTGAGCCCAATCTACATGGTAGATGCAGTTACTGCTTTAGAGTTGATAAAATTGGGGATAGGAAGAACTATAGTGACTTAGTCTTATGACACAGACAGAAAATCTTAGTGCTTGGATTCAATTGTGGATCTGTATGGCTCCATCCATTACAGGATTATTATTATTATTTTTTAATTTAGAGTCTCTCTCTCTCTCTCGCCCACAAACACACACATACACACATTCAGTGACTGTGATTGTTGTAGTTGTATTCTCTAGTCTTCTCTATTTTCCAAAACATCTCACTGTCCTTCAGGTCTGCCCAAGTAATATTTTAGAATCTTCAAATGAAGCTCAACAACTTACTCTAGTATCCCATCTTCACTAGACATATCTGTTGTTTTTGAAACAAACACATATGTGAGCATACACACAGATAATACAATCCATTTTAGATCTTGCAGTTTGGGGTGAATTATCAGAAGATGAATAAAACGACTGATACAGATTAAGTTGAAAAAATGAAAGGAATAAAATTGCTGAAGCAACAACACTTATAGAAGCCAATAATCTTCAAACAGAGAGGCTTATTGACATTTTGGCTAGATATGGAAAATCAAAGAGATGGGAATTATGAGGAGAAAATTATTCTGCCTTTTATAAATGAGAAGAAGGACAGGTGGAAAAAAGCAGTACAAGCTAGGGAAGTAATTATAGTAAGATACATTTAGTTTCAGAAAATTTCTTTGATAACCAGAAAATGCCACATTATAAAGTTAGGGACTTAATACTCCTAAGTCCATTACAGATAGAATCTTTACCATGCTGGAAATAATTGAAAAGCAGAGGCATGCAATAGACCACTTTATGGCTTCTTTGATTTCTCCAGGCTGTTTGAAGAGTTGAATTCTGGAAAGGATTTGAAAACTGGGCGCTGGAACTCTGACCAGCTAATTGCCAATGAAGAAGAATGAATTACTCTGCAATTATATTAAAGGTGAAAGAGGTCCCAGAGAAAAATTCTAACCAAAAAAATGGACTGACTTGGGATAAAAGCTTGATTGGTAACAGCCATGACTATTAAGATGTTGGGCTTGAGTTCAAAGAGAGGACAAGATCAACTTTATGTCTGACAGTCTCAAGACAAGGTCACCACCTTCTATCAAGTATATGCCAGCTTATTCAGATATGTCATTCCATGTCATACATTCTTTCTTCAACCACCAAAGTTTTAAAAACTGCTATCAGATTTGTTTAACATGACTTGTACCTGGATTTGTTCTTAAGGTTTTGCATCCAAGTCATTAGTTTGGCCATTGTAAAGTTACAGACAAATTTATGACAGAGAGGCACAGATAGACTCATTCTTCTGAACTTATAGGTGGTTAGTGAACTTATGGAACTCATTAATCCCCAAAGCTGATAGAGCTTGAAAATAGAGATAGATTACAAGCAGGTTTTCATAATTCTTGGATGTCAGATAATAATGGGTCGTGAAGAAAAGAGAGACCCAACAGTTATCTTTTGGGCATCTAATAGGGTTTCCACATAAAATTCATGACACCCAATTCAAGTTTCAGAGATTTTCAGTGTAAGGATATCCCATAAAGTATTTGAAATATACTTGTACTTAAAAAGGTATTGTTTATCTGAAATTCAAATGTAACTAATCACTTTGGTTTGGTTTGATATATTTTTCTTTTGCTTGTTGCTTGCTTGCTTGTTTTTGCTAAGTCTGGCACCTTAGTCTCTGTTCATGTAGGGTCCCAATTCACATGGTGATTAAGGAAAAACTGCCTGGCTTAAAAAATATCTAGAAAAATAATTTAAATCACTCAAAGTCTTAATCTACTTGATTTTGTATCATTGTACTATATCTCTCAGTGATTCCAAACAGACCATTTTTCTCCCAATGTTGACAAATTCTCAGTTGAACACCAAATGAAGTCTTTGGGTTGTGTTTATGGGCCCTGCTGTATAAATAAATATAGTCTGACTTTTAAAGTTAACGTTTATCAAAAAAAAAAATACAGGTGCATGGTTATAAATGCCTGCCGACCAACCAACGAATCACTCAGTCATGTCTGACTCTGTGACCTCATGGAATGTAGCCTTCCAGGCTCCTTTGTCCATGGAATTCTCCAGGCAAGAATACTGGAGTGGGTTGCCAACAGTGCACTTATTTTAATGACATATCCACATTCTTCTGCATCCTTCAGACCAACTCCCCACAGGCAACAAACATGCAAACTCTTCTATTGCTTTCCTTAAATTAATATTTATTTCCATATTTATAAATAATAGGGCTGTACTATTCTTTCCTAACTCACTCATTTTAGATATTATCTACACATTTTATGATACTTCTGAGCCAGTCTGTATTTTATGACCATGCCTTCTTTGGACAGTCCATAGTTTTTGGAGTCAATCATTGACTTGGGTTTATTTTCTTGTTTTAGCCTGATTTTCTAAGTACAATTTGTTAAATTTTTCAAAAGCTTCAACATCTCTACTACACACCTGTGAATAATATTTTCCATTTACCCACACACATCAGTTCCATTTTCTTTCTTCACCAAAGATCTCCACCCACTTTTGCTCTATTCTGGACCTTCATTTCTAGGCCTGCTACACAATGGTCATTCTAGGTCTTTTCCTTTGCAAGTATCCTGTATTGGAGTGCCCATTCCTGAATTCTATGTTTACTTTTTCTCTGTTTTCTACCCAATTGTTTATAGGAGTACAACCTCCAGAATCTTTGTAGGGAGGATACTATGAATACATTTTAAGTCTTTGCAAGCATGAAAGAATCATTTCCCCAGAAAATAAATATCCTGCCTCTTGTCAGGAGTGCACAGGAAAGTGCACAAGTCTACTGGTTGAAAAGAGTGGAATGGGGAATCTTGGCATTAAGAGCTCCATATTATTTTCTTTTCTAACCCATCTGTTTCTTCAGCCACATTCATTACCCTGCCCTTAGTTATAGCTTTTTCGAATACAAGTGAGAAAAAAAGTTACTAATATTAGGGACAGTATGTACCAGACCCTTAATCAAATTTTAAAAAGGTCTATTTCTAACATTTGAGGCTGCCATCAACCAAATCAGGGGCTTCCCTAGTGGCTAAATCAGTATAGAGTCTGCCCGCAAGGTGAGAGACCTGGGTTCGATCTCTGGGTCAGGAAGATCCCCTGTAGAAGGAAATGGCAACCCATTCCAGTGTTCTTGCCTGGAGAATTCCATGCACAGAGAAGAATGCTGGGCTATAGTCCATGGGGTCACAAAGAGTCAGACATGACTGTGACTAACTTTCACTTTTTCAACCAAATCATCTCCTCAAATATTGCTTTTTTAATCATGATAAGAATGACTCGAAAAGGTTTTAACTTATATGTATGAAAAGGAAAAGATGGCATTTGCTAACTGTCTACTGAAGCTGTATTGGAGAATTCGAGAACAGGTATGGGGTGAGGATAGAGTAATAAATGGAGTTAAGAAATCCTAAAATGACTAGGGATGTAATACTAGTTGGGAAATACAAACGGTTCTGGTCTATGGCTGAGGGCAGTAAAGGCTAATGCGTGGGAAGGATGCAGGCTACCATGCTCAGGACTCCAGTGAGTAAGAACACGACGTAGTCCCAGCTTAATAGTGTCTCATCAGCTCTGGACCCAGTTTCTATCTCATACTAATTCTCCATCACCACTCTGAATCTCTCCTTTCTTGTGTGTTTCGGCAGAATATCAGGCCATATCGAACACTATCCCAGTGCCTTCACTCCAGAAAGTGCCCCAGACAAAAGAGATTTGTGAACTCCTCTATAGATGATTTAGAAAAGAGTGATGGGCCAGAGGCAGGGAAGGGGGGAGTCTCAACACTTTTATAGCAATTGACTAAGGATTGGACTTTGGCCATCATTTCTTTCAAATCCGTCTCTAACTGCCACTGGCTTTTAGTTTGTCTCTAGCTAATTTGCTAGCTAGCTGTCTTTCCTCCAGAGCCCCTTTGCCCCTTTCCACGGTGGTTCCTGGAGAGCACTCACATTCTTTTTTTATGAGAGGAATTTAATTCCTTTGTTTCAATTTTCTACCTTCAAGACATCTACAGAGACCATCATTTTGTGGATAAATAGCCTATTAATGTATTTTTGCTAAGCAAAAAGTTATCTGATGCAGAAAGAAATGCTGCCACCCCTTAAAGAGACAGACATGGATGTACCTGTGTTATTAGTAAAGAACAGTTTTATTTTCCTCACACCTTCTTATAGTTGTATGGTGTGGTCACATTTTTATAAATACATATGTATGTATGCACATAAAAACATACACTTCATATACATGCATACATGTATATACTTCACACACAAATTTAGACATATTTAGAGAGAGAGAGAGACAGAAATTTGGAATTATATTTACCAAAACTCTTAATCAACCACCAGAGAAATTAATTCTGGGAATTCAGTGTTCTGTGACAACCTAGAGGGTTGGGATGGGGTGGGAGGTGGGAGGGAGGTTCGGGGTGGGGGGGACATACATATACCTATGGCTGATTCATGTTGATGTATGGCAGAAGCCAACACAATATTGCAAAGCAATTATCCTCCCATTTAAAAAAAATAAAGATTAACACAGTAACCCAAGCAATAATAATAATGGGGAACTCCCAGGCAGCTCAGTGGGTAAAGAATCTGCCTGCAGTGCAGGAGACCCAGTTCAACCCCCAGGTCAGGAAGATCCCCTAAAGAAGGAAATGGCATCCCACTGCAGTATTCTTGCCTGGAAAATCCCACGAACAGAGAAGCCTGGTGGGCTACAGTCCATGGGGTCGCAAGAGTCAGACATGTCTTAGCAACTAAACCGCCACCAATAATACAATAGCAAAGAATATGCTATCTTAAAAAAATAGAAGAAGAGATTTGGACAGTGTGCTCAGAGGTTTCCAGTCACCTGGAACTGGCCTCTTAGCTAATCTCAGCCACTGGGACCAGCCAACACCATTTTTTGAGCTTTACTCCTTATTAGGGATCAACCACACGCTCCCAGGTTTGTCAGATTTATTTCACTAACGTGAAAGCTGTCATCAACCACCATGCATCTGTGGGCCTCCTAAACCTACCTCTCTCTGGTGTCTATTTCCACCTCCACAATGTGACTCCGGAAGGTATGTGCTGGCTTTTTCCAGCAATCGGCCGAGGAGAAGTATGAGGACACCCAGCACCTCTTGAAAATGCAAAACCACTGTGGCAGCAGCCTCCCTCTTCCAGAACATGCAGTAGACATCCCAAGACAAGTGGGGTAAAACCAGCGCACTGTGGAAGCAGTCATTCTTATGCAGAGGAACCTGAACTATGACCTGGTGGACCTGCACACCCTGGTTTTGCCCAGGCAAACCCACACCTCTGTGACTTACAGAGAGCGGCTTCTCGCGGAGCAGGTGAAACTCATCGAGAAGATGTATGACCACGTGGCTAACCTCCGCAGGATGACTGGTCCGCAGGTGAGGCTGGGCAAGCATCTCATTGAAAGGCTCACCCTCAAGCTTGACTAGCAGCCTCGGAAGCCCAGCGGCCTTTGAGGAGCTTGTTTGGTGTCAGAGCTTCTTCTTGAAGCTCCTCTCTGCAGCCACTAGGCAGCTTTTTAACCGCCCGGTATCCCTTTCCCAGGATGTGGAAATAATAAAGCTTTTGCAGCCCCCCCGCAAAAAAGTTTTGATTTTCTGCATTTTTACAGACATGTATTAAACAATGAGAAAACGAAAGTGAAACTATCTTCATTTAGAAAAGTTAAGTGAGTAATAAACATAAAAAGTCTACACAGAACTACAGAGAATGTTTTTCCAAAAGAAAGAAAAAAAGACATTTATAATAAGGAAAGAAAGAGGAATTCATAATCTGAAAAAGTCATTCAACAGGGGATGATACATCTTATGTCACATTCCCGTAAGAACAAAACAGAGGTCTTAAGTGCACTTCATGAAGCATTAAAGAAAAAAGAAAGAAACCAGCTAAAGGTTAATGAAAAGTGCAAGTGAATGAAGTTACTTGCCAGATCTGTAAAATCCATGTAATCTGAAGTTGTATTCATATTAAGGAAGTGAATGAAATGGTTCATACTTCCCTCCCAATTTGCGTCTTCATGGATAATGCTGGTTTTTCTACCAGGCTAATTCAGCTCAGATCACTTTCTTTATGGAAATATGTTAAATACATTAAGGAAATTAGCCAATTTGGTCAATTTTATAAAGAAATGGTGATTCTGTGCCTAATACCACATCCTGTAGAGACATGAGTAAAGAACCAAATTTCATTGCAGTAGTTACCATATGCTCACTCCATTTCCCCTCAGCACTCTGAAGTTGATGGTACCATTGGAAAAAATTATAAATCCCAGAAAGTTAGAAATAATCTCAAAATTTAAAAGAAGAAAGGAAAAGAATAAAACATAAGTCCAACAAAAGGAAAGAAAGATTGCTGAATTTCTTAGTTTTTTTTTCCCCTAATTATAAAAGGAAAAAGGTTATTAAGGATGATTTTTTAAAAGGCTGATGAGGTGACAATGACAGACCAAGTTATTTGGACTATCTCTCCTACTGAAAGCAGCTGAAACTGCTGCATTAAACATTTGTAATCCTTTTAGCAGCATCAAAGAGCTGACAAAATAGAGAGGAAATACCGAATAAGTACAATACTAAAATAAGAAAGGTAAATGGAAAACTTATGAGTTGCTTTAGCTCTGAAGGCATTTGCCAATCTGGAAGAAACAAAATTGTGTTTTGATGGCCTAGTGGGACGAGGGCTACAAAAGTATGGGACCCATTCATTGTTGTGTGTCTGGTAAACCACCTCACAGTTACGCATTAAGTTGAGATCTCAAAGGGTTACAGCATCGGAGAAAGGATCAACCGACAGATTTTCCACCCCATTCCTTCCACCCCAGTAGTTTTTGGGGAAATGTACCTTGTTGCTGAGCAGAGCAGGAGTAAAGAAAGGAAAGAAAAAGTAACGAGAATTGTCCTTGAGAGGGTGTAAACCATGGATAAGCTCTCTAGGGCTTACTGTCCCAACTTTGCAGCACCTAAGCAATCAAAAAACTATACACGATGGTTTTAACTTAAAATAGTTCTCTGGTCATCAGGAAGTGCCCCTCCACACACACACACACACACACACACAAATAGTTGTTTAAGGTCAGTGAGCCACAAAGGTAACAAAAATTACCTAAGGAAATAATATACCATGAGTGAAAAACAGCAGATATAACAGACATTTAAATACTTCAGATACTGCAAATATGATACATGGAGTATTTTTAAAAAGCTATGCTTCTCTGCTTAAGGAAATGAGATACATTTGAAAATGAAGGGTATAGGAAACTCAAAGTATTCCAGCAGATTGAAAAAAGAACCAAATTAAACTTGCATAAATTAAAAATACAACAACTGAAAGTTAAAACAATAAATTGAGCAGATCACATTACAAGAGAATAAGTGGACTAGAAGAGAAAAGGCACTTATCCAGAATGCAGCACATGAAACAAACAACTGGAAAAATAAGAGAGGCTTTAGAGGGGACTGGCTTAGAAGAGGTACTCAACAAACGGTTGCTGAATGCTCTGAAAACCAACGGCACTCTAACTTTACTGATGAGATTATTTTCTGGCTTCAGATGTGAGCTGGCTCTTCTAGGTTGGGACTTAGAGAAGATCTTGTAAAAGGAGTATCAATGTCAGTGACTGCAACTGAAAAAAAAAATTGATATGATCAACAGACATTTACTGAGAGCTTACTAAATGCAAAATACTGTGTTAAGCAGAGTTAAAAATACCTATGTTGCTACATGTAATTTATATGTTCTTTCTTATAAGAACAAGAGTTCTATGAGTTCTAACCTGACTTTTCTACTTCCTTGCTTTGCAGTTTTAGACAACTTAGGTAAAATCTCTCTGAGGCTCATTTACTCTATTTTTAAGATAGGGACAATAGAAACAAAAAGGTAATACAGAAAGCAATGGCTTTTCTCATGGTATATAGTATCTGCTCAGTAAATGTAAGCATCTTCTCTCATTAACTAAAAACATTTAATCACACACTGGATTTGGAGAAACCTATATATAATATTTAATTTCAAATGAATTGTGAATTCACATAATCTCCAAAGCCAAAGAAGTAATGAAATCTCTTTTTGATTGTCACAGTTACCTATCAATATGATTATGACATGGTTACCTAACAATTTGTGGAGAATATTGCTAGTGACTTAGCTAGTGACCTAGCAAAAAAAAAAAAAAAAATCCATCCCCTTTTCTTTCTAATGGGCTTTCCTGGTGGCTCAGACAGTAAACAATCTGCCTGCGATACAGGAGACCTGGGTTCAATCCCTGGGTTGGGAAGACCCCTTTGAGAGGGGGATGCCAACCAACTCCAGTATTCTTACCTGGAGAATTCCATGGACAGAGGAGACTGGAGGGCCACAGTCCATGGAGTCACAAAGAGTCAGACAAGAATGAGCAACTAACACTTTCACTTTCACTTCTTCGTAACAGAACCCAAAATTTATTTGTAGCAGTAACATAATGACCTAAGGCTTTATCTCCCAACTCCTTGGAAGACAAGAGTGTCCATGTGACACCTGTAAGTCTGGCCAATGAGGTATTAGTGCTCCACATGAGGATTCCCATGAGCCCAGCTTTTTGTCTCTGGACTTCCTGCCTGCCTGGAAGGCAAGCAGAACTCTTAGATGTGTAGCAACCACCTTATGAGTATGAGAAAAAGTCACACAGAAAGGCAAGGAAAGAGCAGAGAGAGAGCCTGGATCCTTGATCAGCGGGCTACCGTGTTGACCCAGTACTGCCGACTGCCAGACCTTTCCTTCTCCTCTGAGGCAATTAGATCGCTTTTTCATATCAGTTTTACAGGCTTTATCATAACAAGCTGTATTACTTGGGGTTCTCCAGAGAAACAGAACCAACAGGATAAATGAAGATATAAAGAGATTTTTATCTGTAAGGAATTGACTAATGTGATTTGGGGGACTCAGAAGTCATAACAGCTGCAGTCATCAGGCTGGAGACTCAACAGAAACAATGATCTAAGTCCAGGTTAAATCCAAAGGCCTGAGAAACAGGAGAACCGATGGAATAAACCCCAGTCCAAAAGCCAGCAGGCTTGAGACTTAAGAAGAGCCAATGTTTCAAGTTTAAAGCCAGGAAAAAAGCTATGTCCCAGCTCCACAGTCTGGCAGGAGGAGTTTATCCCTTCATCACGGGAAAGTCAGCTTTTTTGTTCTATTCAGGCCTTCAGTGGATTGACTGAGGGCCATCCACATTAGGTAGAGCAATCTGCTTTTCTCAGTCTACCATTCAAATATTAACCCTGTGACCCAGTCAAGTTGACACCCAAGTTGAACCAGCACACAAGCAGTCAGATACAATCCTGAAACATGAGTCAGGACCAGCTCTTGGGCAACTATAAAAGAAAACGCAAGGCTTCCTTTATGAGTAAGTCTCTAATGAGGTGTCCCTACTCCCTACAATTTGACATTTAGAAAATCCACAGGGAGACTTCTCTGGCAATCCAGTGGCTAAGACTCTGCTCTCCCAAAGTAGGGGGCCTGGATTTGATCCCTGGTCAAGGAATCAAATACCACATAGCATAACTAAGACTCAGGACAGTCAAATACATACATAAATAAATTTTTTTAAAATAAACAAATTGTTTAAAAATAGAAAATCCACAGGAAGGGTAGTAGAACACAAACACAAATATTATGGAAGTTAAGGATAGTGAGGAAAATTGGTAATTGTGGCTTAGTATTAACTAGCCCTGAAAGAATAGCTATAGTAGAAGTATAAAGGAATAGGGAGAGAAAATGCACCAGCCCCTTCCGCATGGAGTTCTTCATAACCGCTCACAAAGGAACTTTGAAATCGCCAGTGCTCTCAACCTAGAAAATGAGACATGAGCCACCGGTCCCACCTCTGGCCCCAGGAGAAAGAACAGAACCATGTACCTCATCAGCATTACAAAAGCTTTCCTGATGTAAAATTCAACATTCTTTTTGATCATTTTCCCTGATACTTTAGAATTTGTGTATAATGAGCATGTAAAGCACAAACTTATTTATACATTAAAAGTAAGCCCAAAGGAAAGGTCCCAATTCACATGTGACACTTGCTCACTCATTCGGTGACTTGTTGGATAAATTAGTGAGTGCATTCTAAGTGGCCAACTCTGGGGACACAAAGCCAGGTACTTGGCGAAGAGATTTAAGAAGCCAACTCTGTGCTCTAAGAGTTAATAAATAATCTAATACTCACACTGATAGACAGACACAGACCTGATGGCAACAGAAGAAAAGAATTAATCTGGGACATTCCCAGACAGTGAAGTATTTGTGTCACAGACAAAGAGCTTAGCACTGAAGTTAATGTTTGCAAATAAGAGTAACTGGATGTGAAATGAAAATGTTTTTGCTTAAACTTCTATTCCCAATGTAGCTGAGCAAACTTGGACCAATTGCAGAGGCTCTGTGAGCCTCATTCTCCTCATGAGTAAACAAAGATAATGACATCTAACAGTGCAGATTCTTTGAGGATTAAATAACAGCATGTAAAATATATAGCACAATGTCCAGCACAGCTTAAATAGAAAGTACTTTTAATAGCTGCTCCTACAATATGACAATCACCTGAACAATATTAATATCCATTAGAAAGGTAAAGGGTTTACATGCTATGTGTGGCAATTTCACAGACTTACCTTTTTTCTACCAAAGAGCCAGGGTCCCCGATCTGTCCCTAATGACTCAGTTCTCACCAGAGCAAAATGTTTTATTGAAGCAAAGAATATGGGGGCTGAAAGTATGAGAAGAAACTAAGTTGATTGATTCAGATGGTAAAGCATCTGCCTGCCATGCAGGAGGCCAAGGTTCAATCCCTGGGGCAAGAAGATCCCCTGGAGAAGAAAATGGCAACCCCTTCCAGTATTCTTGCCTGGAGAATTCCATGGACAGAGGAGCCTGGCAGACTACAGTTTATGCGGTCGCAAAGAGTAGGCCACAACTGAGTGACTAAAAACAACACTTTGAATGCTTTTGCCAGTTGTAGAATCAGCTACATCTGCTTTGCATTATCAATCAATGGTCTTCTGAAATTCCTGTCTCACCATCTTCTCTTTAAAACAAACAGTTCTGTATTACTAAGCATGATTCTCTAGGTCCTCCTTTATAACATATGCATATTTCTAACATAACACTATTTTTATTCATTTGTTCACTGAATTCATTAAAAAATATGATTTGGGCATCTCCTAAAGAGCTAGACACTGTTCTGAATGTAACACAAAATCACCAAGATAGACACAGTTCCTAATCCCAGCTATTTTAGTCAAGGCTGCTGCTCTAAAATGTCTTTCTTTTGCACCATGCACTTTCCTGGCTACTCATTGTAAAATGTCATCCTTTAAAGATGGCCCATGATATAAGTATCCACTAAACTCCCATCTTTATTTATAGGCTACAATTCATCAGGGTGATTTTGATTTCCACTTTTATTCTCTCACCCACACTTTTTCAAGTTAGTGGGTCCCAGGATGGACAGAAATATTGATGCTCAATTTTGGTGGTTGGAGAAGTGCTCGTGTCAAGGTTTGATTGAACAATAAGTCATTCCTCTGACACAAATGAGGTCCTAATGCAATGTGATGATGACATATGAAAAGGAGGTTTTTCCGGTAAATTCTCTAGAGTTTTCATCAACTCAGCAGGTAGGAGAGATTGAATACCTGCTCAAAGCATATGTTTATCAGGGACATATGCACCAAGACATGACCTATCATTTTTCCAAGCAAGATTTTTAAAATCCAAGTCTTTCATGTTACAAGACATTAAAGGCACTGAACAGTCACTGCATGAATTACAGCCATTTACTGTGTGGGGAACCAGTGGGCAATTCTCTGCACATCAAAAGATGCTGCCAGCAAATTTTCCATCTCTCTCTGGACGTTAATGCTTGCCCTGACTGATCTCCCATGAAAGACTAATATATAATGTCTTTGTAAATAACTATTTTTGCCTTATGTAACATTCACAGACCAGGCATTCAGGGGGAAAAAAAACTTAGCAAATTTCTGGGAAGAGTTGAAAGCCTGTTTTGTTTTAGATGTTCTCGCGTTCACGAAGGGATGAGATAAACACATTTCCAGAACTTCAGCTAAACTTTTTCAGAAATTCAACAGAAAACTCCTGGAAGGCTAAGAGGTATTGATCAACTCCTTCCAGCCCAGCAGCACAGTCCCAGCCAAGGGCTTAGCAAATGGTAGAGCGAGGTCTATACTGATGTCCTTTCTCAATCGCCTAATTTTACCCAGGAAGTAACTCACCCAGCAGGGCCTTGCCTCTTTGTTTAAGCATTCACCAGCCCCTTCACAATACAAGCGTGGTGATAAAGCACATCACTGGTACCCAGCTTATGGTCAGCAGGTAAGAGCACCCCTGGGAGTTCACAGGCTAAGAAATTCTCTGCCTGTCTCATTCCGCCTGGGTCATGCTTGTCTGTTAGTCTTCACAGCAATCTGACTGACTCTGTCCCTGGGTCTGTCTCTACCTCAGATTCTTTCTCCCTCCATAACTTAATTTCTGCCTCCACATGCCTCTCTCTGTTCATCTCTCTCTCGATGTTCCTCTGTGTATTTCTCTGTGTCTTTCTATTTGTCTCAGTCTCTCTCTTTTTCTTGCTCCTTCATCTCGCTCCCTCTGGCTCTCTATATAGAGAAAGCAGCAGTGTGTCTCTGTTTCTGTATGTGTGTGCATGTGTGTGCCTTTTCCCGCTCTCTCTCTTTCTCCGTCTCTCACTCTCTCATACCTGTTCATGCAAACACAAACAACCAATGGCATTACTGTTTCCTCTTCAATATTCACCCCAATAAACTGTTATATGTCTCCCACACAAGCACAATGAAAAACAATGTCTCCCTGCAGAGAAATGTCATTCATTACTAGAAAACAAAGTCCCAATACAAACATAGGGCAGGGTCTTCATTATCCTCAGCATCCAGGCTTTTCCATGAGAACCCAAACATTTAGTGAAGGCTCCTTCTTGTCACTTAGATTAGTAGTCCAAGATATGTCCAGAGATATCCTCAAGTCTATAGGTACCTAGGCTGAGTGCCGAAGAATTGATGCTTTTGAACTGGGGTGTTGGGGAAGACTCTTGAGAGTCTCTTGATAGTAAGGAGATCAAACCAGTCACTCCTAAAGGAAATCAACCCAGACTATTCATTGGAAGGACTGATGCTGAAACTGAAGCTCCAATACTTTGGCCACCTGATACAAGGAGCCAGCCAAATCTTTCCCTGATGCTGGGAAAGATTAAAGGCAGGAGGAGAAGGGGATGACAGAGGATGAGATGGTTGGATGGCGTCACCAACTAAATGGACATGAGTTTGAGCAAACTCTGGGAGATGATGAAGGACAGGGATGCCTGGCATACTGCAGTTCATGGGGTCGTGTAGAGTCAGACACAACTGAGCAACTGAACAACAACAAAAATCACCAGGTATAGACCGAATATGTTATAAATTTTATATTTGAATTTACTATTTTTTCCAAATATATGCAACTCAGAATTTCTTAATTTAGAGACCATGGATGTCCACAACAGGTGGTTTGGGGATGGGGGTGTCCATGAACGCTCTGATGCCTACAAGAACTCATGCTCTGCCTATAAGCATCTTTCAGGGAAAAAAATCCACAGTTTTCAACAAGGTTTTTTTTTAAATCCTCATCATACACAAGCAAAAAATTAATCACCAATGAGGTTGTCATTTTCAATAAGGTATAAGTTCATTATAAAGATTTTACTTTTGGTCAAATATACATCATATGGAAGTTCACAAAACATTTTGATAATTAAAACAGTGCAAATCAGAGGCTTATAAATTCCACCTACAGGGAACATTTTAATTTGGTGCTACTGTTATATTTCAATCTTTTCTATGATATTTGAAAACTATTTATGACATAGTCCAAACAAGCTCCATCTCCATAAATTTTTACCTTCCTGAACACTTCCAAAGAATCTTTTCTTTTCTCACAAATGTCCTTAAACAGACATTCACAGGAGAGAATAAAGATATCAAGCATTGAGTGGGTAGCACATTCTGTTCTCCACAATTAGTCCACAGAGGAGTCAAGGTAAAGAAAAGGTAGAAAAGGTTACCTCTTGTTTTCCTTCTCAGTACAGGATGAGTTTGTGTATTTCGCTTCAACTGTATAAATAATGAAACCACAGAAAATGGTCAAGGTTAATTTAATGTAGATACTGCACTTTAAATGCAATTGTCATTTCATTTCTACAACACTTCTAAAAAGAAATGATTGCTTGGGAAATGAGTATCAAACCACAGATTTGAAATTTAAAAAATGGGTTGTTTAGCAAGGATGCTGGCTTCAGGAAGCACCATGAGGCCAAGGATGGAAAGGTGCTTTAAGAATTCCACAATGCCCAAAGAGCAAATCTCTCAAACTGTCTTTCAAAGATCCTGAAAATGTAGTGTGCAGAGGGAGGTGAGGGGGGTTCAGGAAGGTGAGGAACACATGTATACCTGTGGCTGATTCATGTTGATATATGGCAAAAGCCATCACAGTATTGCAATTATTCTCCAATTAAAATAAAGTAATTTAAAAAATGTAGCAGGAAACTTCAGATCCAGTCTTATGTCCAATAGTTGTCAACAGCCATTTTCTCTCTTCCCTTCCCTCTTGAAACCAATATTCTAATAACCTCCAGTGTTTTGCTACTGTGACAGACCAAATACAAATGGACAAACACCATCCCCAACATGCCTGGTGCATTCACATCTTTGTGTCATCCAGTCCCATTGAGTGTCTGCTTTCAATCAACAGAATATGACCAAAAGGATGGGATGAAACCCCCTAATTATGTTATATAACATTCTCTATTGCTAGCAGATTCATTCTAGAATCTCTATCTCTCTCTCTCTCCATTGCTCATTTTAATGAAGCAAGCTGCTCTGAACTCTACAGTGTCAAGGAAATTAATTCTGCCACCAATTTAATGAAACTTGGAAGTGGACCCTACCCCAGTTGAGCCTCTGATGAGAACTAGCCCTAGCTAACACCTTCATTGAAGCCTTGTGAGATTTTGCATATAAAACTCAGCCAAGCTTTGCCCAAATGCCTGACCCACAAAAATGGTGAGATAATAAATGTGTGTACTTTTAAGCTGCTAAGTTGGTTATACAGCAGGGAAAACTAATATAGTAAGTACTGTGCTGTCTTTTGAGAATGCAAAAGACATTGAAATTTGTCTTTGAGATCCTGTTCTTTCATAAAGAATCATATCCAAAATTTTTCCTCTGCCGTCTCCTCACCTAAACCTAACAATGTGTCCCACGGCCTCCGTAGTAGTTTGGCTTTTAGCCTCTTCTCAATATCCCTTTCCCACAGGGGTGACTCTGGGCCCATCTTCTTAAGGGATTTCTCTGCCTGTGTCCACACAGATCACCATAAGTTCAGATACATCCACTCAATTGATTCCCTCTGCCCGGTAAGATCTTCATGGTTTTGTAGTCCTGTTTTCCTGGGTCTGTCACTTCTCCTTTTCTCACCACTCGGCTGTCCTCCTCTCTCTACAACAAAGACAACCCCTAGCATCTTCCTGAACTTTAGTCACACACACACACACACACACACACACACACACACACACCTTTAGAGCTGTAAGTTGGTTTCTTCTTGACTCTGAGCCTATGCTGATTTCCCCAGCCAACCAAACTCTCTCACGAGCTTGAGAAGGGCTCAGTGAGGAATCATCCCATTGTAAAACACAGCTCTCTAATCAGTTCAATGAGGCCCTCACCACTGATACACTGGAACTACGAGCTGTGGGACCAGCTTCTTATCAGTCATCTGACCAGCTTTTTAAATACTCAACACTCAAGCACTGACATATATATACTACCACATGTAAAACGGATAACTAGTAGGAAGCTGCTATATAAAACAGGGAGCTCAGCTCAGGGCTCAGTGATCACCTAGAGGGATGGGATGGTGGGGGAGGCTCTAGAGGGAGGGGAAAAATGTACACATATAGCTGATTCACTACATTGTACAACAGAGACTAACATAACAATTTATTGCAATTATACTCCAATGATAAATTTTTTAAGTTGTTATGTAAAAAATAAATAAGCGCTCAACACTCAGATGCAGGGAAAGATGATCCCATGTTTGAGCCCGCTTCCAGGTCACAACAGATCTTCCTCACTTTACTTCACCTGCACCTACTACACATCAAGTGAGTATAGAGTTAGTCTTCAACATCCATAAGATGTTATTCAGTGACTATTAGGATGGGTGGGAATGTATAATAGGAAGGCATTTTTGCAAAATAATCTGGAGTATCTATCAAAATATGAGTTTATACCCTTTTACACATGTCAGAGGATGATAATGCTGTACATCTGAAACTTACATAATAACAAAAGGGTTTATACCCTTTGATCAAGAAATTGCACTCTGGTTAATATCACAGAAAAGCATCCTTACAGGAGCACAAATTGACATGCACTAGGCCATTCTGGAGAGCATGGTTTTTTGAATAAAAATGTGGGAAAATGTTAAGTTGGATGACCTGCACTATGATATACCCATGCATTCATAACACGGTGATACTCACCAGTTAAAAAGAACACCAGGACTTTGGCTTCTGGGAGAAAAGAATTTGGTTTTCAGTAGTCTTTCTGCTAAGTATAACTAAAAACCCTGGGTGTTATATATGAAACAAGCATAAGGAAACTCTAAAAGGAATGAAGAGGCAGTTCAGCTAGGGATCTGAGATCAAAGGAATGACACGGTGCTAAACATCCTGGATTTTCTGTTTGCCTTGTATATCCCCGAATGAAGCCAAAAGAAGACAAAATCCAACTTGTACACAAAAGTTTACAACATTCTTAATGGTCCCCAAATGGAAACAGCCAAGTTGACCTTCCATGGGTGAAAAATTTACACGTGTGGTACATCCGTACTATGGAATATCATTCAGCAAAAAAAAGGAACTCTGAATACATGTGAAAACTCAAACAAGCCTCCAGAGAATTACACTGACTGAAAAGAATCAATCACAAAAGGTTACACACTGTGACATGCCATTTATGTAACATTCTTGGAATCATAAAATAATAGAAATGGAGGAGAGATGAGCAGTTGCAGGTTTAAAGAGCGGTGGGGCAGTGTTGAAGGATGGCAGGGATGGACAAACAAACAGAAAAGTTACACCAGATGACATGCTATATGAGATGAGAAATGCTGGAGAGAGAAAAAGGAACCCTCTGACACTATTAGTGGGAATGTAAATTGGTGCTGCCACTCTGGAGAGCAGTGTGGAGGTTCCCTAAAAAATGAAAAAAAGGGTTACCATTTGATCCAGCAATCCCACTCTTGGATATATATCCAGAGAAAACTCTAATATGAAAAGATACAAACACCCTGATGTTCACTGCATCATTATTTACAATAGCCAAGACATGTAAGCAACCTAAATGTCCATGGATAGATGAATGGATAAATAAGGTATCATATACATACACAATGGAATATTACTCAGACATAAAAAGTGAAATAATGCCATTTCTAGCAGCACAGATGGACCTAAAGATTATCAAACTAAGTGAAGTAAGCCAAAGACAAATATCATATGATATCACTTATATGTGGAATCTAAGAAAAAAAAATGATACAAATGAAATTATTTACAAAACACACATAGACTCACAGTCCTAGAAAACAAACTTATGGTGACCAAATGGGAAAGAGAGGGAGGGATATCTTCGGAGTTTGGGACCACTCTACGCAAAACATGTAAACAACAAGCACCTATTGTACAGCACAGGGACCTATACTCAATATTTTATAATTACCTACAAGGGAAAAGAATCTGAAAAGAAAGTGTGTGTGTGTGTATAACTGAATCACTTTGCCATACACCTGCATCTAATACAACATTATAAATCAACTCTACTTCAATTAAAAAATTATATCAGATATAAACATGGTAGAATAAAGAGAGACATTGAGGGAGGTAATGTTCGAAAACAGCCACTCTGAATGGAGACATGAAGGAGTGGGGGAAATGCAGGGGAAGAAAGTTCCAAGAAGAAGGAACAGGAAATGCGAAGGCCCCGAGGTAGGACTAAGCCTTCTGTGCTTACGGCACAGAAAGGAAGCCAGGGAAGTGAACAATAAAGAGAGACTGTCAGAGACGTTGGCAAGGCCTTCTAGATCAGGGTAAGAATTTTAATGCTTTGCTTGAAAGGTGTCAAGAAGCCAGTGGAGGGTTAAATTTTACTTTTCAAGTCCATGGCATGTAGTAAGAGAACAAAGTATTTTTAAGTTACTTTCTGACCCTTAATATAGTCCTGACTTTAACAGTTTTTCTTTCACCTGTTTCAAAGGGGGGAGAGTTTACAAATCATCAGCATATGATATACCCACACACCAGGGTTCACCATCATCAACCTCGTTGCCATACATCAGAGCTTTTGCCCCAGTTCTATTCTTGGCTGCATTGGAAAGATCAACAGCAAACTGCCAACAGAACTACACAAATATTTTTTATTTTTTTTTCTAAGCAAACCTCTTGATTTTTCTCTGAACAAACACCACCCAATTTGACTGAGAACACACAAACACTAGTCAAAATGAAGTCCAGAGCCCCATCAGATGAAGACAAGGCTGAGTATCTGTGTAAGCAAACACTCCCACACTGTCCAGCGCACACAGGGGGCCTTGCAGTTTAAAGAGACTCTGTGCCACATATTACATATTTCTAAAACTATACTTCTTGTTTCATCCTCTCCTTCAGACTAAGGTAAGCAGACCCAAAGCTCCGATGCTCTATAGCACAGGCATAACAGTTTCTCAGCCTTGGCATTCTTGACCTTCTGACCTGTAAAACTCCTTGCTATGGGGCTGTTCTGGATGTTGTCGGATGAGTAATAGTATCCCCAGCCTCCACTCACGTTAGATGTCAATAGAACCTTCCTGTTTTTTTACAGGCAAAAGTGTCTCCAGACGTCGCGAAATGTCCTTTAGAGGACAAAATGCCCCAGTTGAGAACAGTTTCCATAAAGGCTCAGGTGTGTGCCCTTGGCAAGGCTTCTCCTTCTCTGGCCTTTGGTTGTTTACACCAACAGTGTGGATAACGTTATTCTATGTGTCTTAAGGATAGGAAGTTGGATGACATGATTCTCTGACATCTCTGTGCAAGTTCTATGCTTATGTGAAATTGTGATCCTTAATGAAGCCATTAAAATAGATTGAGAGCATCCTTGTGAAACTCAGGGCTACTTGAGGGCCAGATGGAATCAAGCCCAGTGTGTGACATGCAGTAAGTTCTCCATACATATTGGCTTAGTTATAACGACATACAGCCCACACTGTCCTTCTCTTGATTGGTTCCACTAGACCTCATATAATCAGTACAAGACAGGTACTTAATAAATGCTTGATAGTTTTACATAATGTGGTAAGGTCACTTTAAAATCAGGCCCTGCACTAATTCAAAAATGTTCAAGGTAATCAACTTTATTGATCGTTTGTAGTGATCCAAGTACTAAACAGATGGAAATGAATGGAACATGGCTCCTGTCCTTCAGAGAGTCATGCTGTAGTGGCATAAATCAGCTCCATGCCATACGATATTCCACTCCACAATGAAAGATGTTAGTCAGGATGGCAGAGGTTCCGAGGATAATTCTGCACACTTCTGCCAAGTTCTTCCTTGCATGGACTTCCAGGGTAAGGAATTGAACAGTATTAATCAACTATAGTTTGCAGCATATTAATCAACTATATTTTATAGAAATTAAGTCATTTCTTGGCTAGAACGCTTCATAAAGTAGGTCACATATTTTCTCACCCCTATACCTGAGTCATAGGCAACTCAGCAGTGGTTTCATCCTGAATGCCAACTTTGACACATACTGGCTTCCCGGAGAACTATGTTAAGAATGGTTCTGAGATCACACTCAAGCCCATACTTAATGTCTCCTATGGATCCAGCATGAAGAAATAGTGACTGATCGTCTCTGATTTAACCTCTTACTGTAAGTCAACATTATATTGTAAATATGGTCCAACATGTTAGTAAATGGCAACTCCATCATCCGATTTGCTTGGACCAACATCCTTGGAATCATTCTGGACTCCCAGTTCACTCTTTCAGGCTACATCTAATTTGTCGGTAAATACCAGTGGCTCTACTAGCAGAGTGTATTCACCTCCACTGCTTCCATCTGTTTATATCTCCTACTACTCTCCTTTGCACCATACCAATCTCACTCTTATTCCTTGAACTGGACAGGAACCCACCCAGCTCAGGACTTTTGAGTTTCTAGTTCTCTCCAGCTTGATCTGGGCTCTGTCACCAGATAAGTACAGCTTGACCCGCCTCCTTCATCTTCTCAGTGAGACCTTTTACACCTTCCTGTTTATAACTGTAGGCTTCCCAGGTGGCTCAGTTGTAAAGAATCTGCCTGCCAATGCAGGATATGTGAGTTCAATCCCTGGGTGGGGAAGATCCCCTGGAGAAGGAAATGGTAACCCACTCCAGTTTTCTTGCCTGGGAAATCCCATGGAGAGAGAAGCCTGACAGTCTACAGTCCATGGGGTTGCAAAGAGTCAGACACAACTTAGCAACTAAAGAACAACAATGGCCGATAATAAACAATTAATAATTGCAGCTCCCACATCCCCTCTTTCCAACCCTTTTCCCTCACTTGTACATATCACTCATCATCAGTTGACATCCTGCATAATTTTCTTACTTACTTATTTAGTGGATACATCACTCCACTAAAATACATACTGCATAAAGACAAAGATTTCCTCTGTCCATTCACTATTAAATCCTAGCACCTAGAACAGTGCAAGTTCATGGTAACTGCTTAATAAATATTTATCTAGTAAAGAGTATAAACAAACGGATGAGTGGGGCTATAATTCAATGAAGCCCAGCAACTGTAGGTATTTTAGGAGCCTCTTTGTCCCTACACTAATGGCCTTATCCTATAATGCTTTGGTTACTTCACAATAGCCAACGAATCTATTTGGAGGAGAACAGCAAGGTTTATACTAGTTATTTACAGCTTGAGGATTTTGGTAACGCAGGGAGAAGTGCCCATCACCAGTTTTTGTTTCAATAGACCATGGGATCCACATACTGCATCATCACTGATACCTCCCATAGACATTTTACCTATGCTCTCTAAATAAT
Source organism: Cervus canadensis (assembly GCF_019320065.1). Classification (NCBI taxonomy): domain Eukaryota; kingdom Metazoa; phylum Chordata; class Mammalia; order Artiodactyla; family Cervidae; genus Cervus; species Cervus canadensis. The sequence continues at coordinate 24,108,300 of NC_057407.1, forward strand.
CCAGCAAGCCACCTGCAGAGATCAGGATGGGCAACTATCCTTCAGAATGAAGTGTTTTTCTCCTCCTGCCTTCAGCTCTCTCCCCTACTGAGAACAAATGGATCTGTCACTGCTGAACAAAGTCCACACTTCAGCACCTGTACCATTACCTTCAGGAACAACTGCAGTCTTTCTCTGTTTTCCTGTTTAATTACAAACTGCTTTCATATCCATCTAAGGAACTGTACCTATCCCTGGTGGACAAGAAGCCTCGAGATCCCTCAAGGCTAAGATCAGAGATTAAGTTCAAATGAGCTACCAGCACAATCTGATCTAATTTTAACACTGCTAAATAACTAAAGGAAAAAAAAAGACATTAAGCAAGCTTTTTAAAAAGAGCCTGACATCTTTAAATTTGCAATTTAAATTAATTTATTTTGAAATATGCCATGTCTTATCCCCTTGTTTTTTCTAACTTGAGGAATACTTGTTATTTCACAGCCAAAATGTTCCTATCATTTTCTGAAGGAAATATGTATTTTCAAATATTTAAGGTGGTGACTTTTCACTAATTAATGTTTTTTTTCATGATAGTGTCCTAATTTCATTCCATGATTAACTGGTTCTTTCCTTATCTATACCTCAACTCTGTATTTTAGAAAGCTGACCAGTGGATCTTTGAGGATTCTGAATAAGTCTTATTCACCTGTTGTGTTCCTCATGGTGCCTCGTAGAGAATCTGATCATGAATCGGTGTGGGATTCTTGAATGAATGTATGAATGAATGAATGCAGAGCAAGTAGGTAAAGAAGTCATCGCAATATCACCAACACTAATCAGCAGGGAAATGTGAATCAAAATCACAATGAGATAATCACCTCATACCTGTCAGAATGGTTATCACCAAAAAGACCACAAATAACCAATGTCACAGAAAATGTGGAGAAAAGGGAGCCCTTATACACTGTGGGTATGAATGTAAGTTAGTGCGGCCACTGTGGAAAACAATATGGCGGTCTCTTTAAAAACTAAAAATCAAAAGACCATATGACCTAGCAATTTCACTCCTGGGTATGTACCCCGCCCCCAAAAAATAAAGCAAAAACATTAATTCTGAAAGAAACATGCACCCCAATGTTCACAGAAGCATAGTTTACAATTACCAAGGTATGGAAGCAACCTGAGTATCCATCAACAGAAGAATGGATAAAGATGTGGCATATATATATGTATATATATATAATGTGCATATATATAATGGAGGGCATTCTGTTAAATGAAATAAGTCAAACAGAGAAAGACAAATACTGTATGATATCACTCCTTTGTGAAAATTTTAAAAGTATCCCTGATAGCTCAGTTGGTAAAGAATCTGACTGCAATGCAGGAGATCCCGGGTTGATTCCTGGGTCAGGAAGATCTGCTGGAGAAGGGATAGGCTATCCACTCCAGTATTCTTGGGCTTTCCCTGTGGCTCAGCTGGGTAAAGAATCTGCCTGTAATGTAGAAGACCTGGGTTCGATCCCCTGGAGCTGGAAAGATCCCCTGGAGAAAGGAAAGGTTACCCACTTCAGTATTCTGGCCTGGAGAATTCCATGAACTGTACAGTCCATGGGGTCGCAAAGATTTGGACACGACTGAGCAACTTTCACTTTCACAACAAACTCACGAATAGAACAAAAAAGAAGCAGACGCACAGATACAGAGAACAAGCAAGCAGTTACCAGTGGGGACAGGGAAGGCACAGTATGAGGGGGGAGTTTATTAGGGATTATATCCAATCATGTTTAGAAATTAAAGACTCTTTCATTCAATAACAGAAAAAAACAAAAGTCACCACAAGTACCTGTGGCATGGACAGTCTTGGTCTGCGTGCCTTCACTTGGAGAATGCTCTGGATCCTGCAACCAGAAGCACTTTTACCAATGGAACTTGGTTGTCGTGCAGAATAATCCTGCTTACACTAGCTCAGATGTAGCTGGGAACAGATGAAGGAGAGATACTATGAGAACACTGGGAGGCAACATAGTTTTCAAAACAATAGTAAGGACCCAGACAGATGCCATGTTTCTAAATGGGTTTGAGAAGAAAAAGTCTCTTTGGACTTAACCCACTTCTTTCAGGATAACAGCATTTGCAATAAGGAGAATGTACCAGGGAACAAGGACAACACGAAAGCTTCAAGTCACATACTGGCACCTGGATCTTCTTGGCTGAAATGGCTCTCAGTCACTCCTCTGTTGGTTTCCAGGTGGCACAGGGAAATGCAGTCTGAGCTGTCACTTGGCAGGACAACCTGCAGATGCAAATGCCAAGGTGCTAAGTACAAGAGACTGCAAAGACCAACTAGTGGTAGAGAAGTAAGTGTGGGCTCTCAGCCAGACTCCTAGATCTGCCCTTTATCTGATCATATGTGACCAAGAGACCCAGTCAAGTTACTGAACATCTCTGGGCTTCAGTTTTCCTGTATCTAAAACAGGAATAATAACTGTACCTATTTCACAGCGTTGTTGTACAGATTGACAAACATAAAGCGCCAAAAGTACCAGGAAAGTAGTCACTCATCAAAAAGTGATTGATCCTATGATGACAATGATGACAATGTTGAGAAAAGTATATTTTAAGTAGAGACTTCATTCTAAACCACGACTTATATTACGGACAGATCTAGGTTGTGTCCACAATCTATAGGTCCTAAGATACAGAGGAAGGGAGGGTTTCACTGAATGTGCACAGATGGGTCCACATGTGAGAGGATTCTATAGCACGGATGTTCTGGGCCATCACCACAAAAGTGGGAGGCAGTAAAAAATAGCGGTTACAAGTCAGACTGGTATGATCTCAAAGCTCACCTCTATCACTTAATATCTATGCCGCAAGGACAAGCATTCCCCAGGTGGCGCTGGTGGTAAAGAATCCACCAGCCAATGCAGGAGACAGATTTCAATCCCTGGATTGGGAAGATCCCCTGGAGGAGGAAATGGCAACCCACTCCAGTGTTCTTGCCTGAAAAATTCCATGGGCAGAGGAGCCTGGCAGGCTATATTCCATGGGGCTGCAAAGAGTTGGATACGATTGAGCAATCAAACAAGCTGGTGGGGAACATCAACATGTTCCTTTGAGTCTATCATGGGACTCTGATTCAAAGGACCCGTGACTTTCCAAGCTGCAAGATGCCTCCAGGATCATTTAGCCCATGGTCCTTTCTTCACAGATAAGAAAATCTGAGACCCAGAGAGGGGAAGTCACTTGCCCAAGCTTACCCACCTGGGTAGAGTCAGAGAATTCAAAACTGGTTCTTCTCATCTCCTGGTCTAGGGTTCCTTTAGCAACATCAGACTGACCTCCTCCTCATTTTTAGGTGCTGTTTTCTTCACCTCATCCCACTGTCTCGGTTGCTACCAACGCCCCAGACACCACCTCTCAGCATCTGCTGTGTGGCTTATGTCCTAGCTTCTAGTGGAACATCCCTGAGGATGCTGCACACTGTCTCCCAGGGAATTGCTTGTGGGACTGAGCCCCAGCAGCTCCCGGAGGTGTCCAACAACCAAGCTACCTTGGGTGGGTTTCCTTCTTTTCCTGTCTCACTTCCCCACCACCTTCCCACTGCATCCTGGGAACACCTTCCAAAACAACAATTTGCATTCAATGGTTTACCTTGCGGTTTGCTTCTGAAGGAGCACAACCTAAGACACTCACATATCAAACACTTGTTTGAAGAGGAGGGAAAAAGGAAGGATAATATAACAGGAAAAAATCAGTATAAAACAAAACACACTGCTTGCTGGGTGTTTAGATACAATCTGGGCATTATGGAGAGTTGAATCAGAAAGTACAAAGTGTTCACTGGGAGTTCCACAGGCCAGAGAACCTTAAGTTCCAGCTGCCTTGCATGTCTCCAGGTCAGACTGTCAGGCAATGGCAAAGCCACCAGACACCTTCTATGGATGGTCCCACAGCACAACCAGCATCTCATACCCATAACTCTGCCAATAGATAAAGCACACTGTTTTCCTTCTCCCTTAAAAACTTCCCTCTCCCCATATATTCTTCAAACGGAAATTTCCAACTTCAGAAAACTCAGTCTTTCATTTGCCCTCCCCAACACACGAGTACAGAGGGTCATCATTCAGACTGTCTCTCAACAGAAACAAAAAGGCACTGAGCTTTTCACAGAAAATAAAAATTCCATAGCTATTTATTTTTCAGTAAAGATACAGATAGCCCCACTACATGTCAATCACTTTATTAGTCAGTATACATATGCTATTTTTAATCTTCCCCCAAACTCTAAAATGATATTAAATATATATAGGAAATCCCATTCTGTGGGGCAATTAAAGCCCAGAGAGGTTCAGTGATTTAGCCTGGGTCACACCACATGTACACACTGGAATGAAATGTGAACCAGTTCATTCCCCAGGGCTTGAGTTCTATGCGCTCTGTGACATTCTGCCTCATGTTTAATATATACTACCTCCTTGAAACATGAATTGTCTTAGTAGCTTTCTCCTGAGCTTGGCTAATTTAAATTTTGCAGCCAACACAACAGCTGTTTGAATGTAATTCAAAGAGCTTTAGGGTCCTCTCAAGTTGAAAACCTCAGAGGGATTATGGAGGGGGAACACATGCAACTTGTCTCCTAAAAAAGCGGTAATTCAGACTAAGCGAAGCTAGTCTGCAGGCTACTTTCCCAGCCAGAGCCAGGCGAGGTCAAGGTTGACAGGAAATCCCAAATGAGAAAATGAAGTGCTCAGTTGTACACCAAGAAGGCTGCCAAGAAATTAATTCATTAAAGAAACAGGCTCCAGTGCCATGGAAAGCACACAGCTTTTGATAAGACAGAAATGCAAGCACACAGCCAAAAGCCTGGGAACCTCCTTGCAAGTAAGGAAATGGCTCAATCCATTTTGCAACCTTGGTGGTGCCCAGCTGGGGGCTCCCTTAGACAACTGGCTCTCCAAGTCAAGATCATTTCCATGGTTAGAATGGCTATTTATTCATCATTAGAAATGATGTGTTGGGGGGCAGAAGAGACTCGGAGAGCATAGGTAGGATGGAAGAAAATCTAGGGAAATGGGCCAAGCCTAAAATGCTATGTTCAATGTTAAACTACAGAAATGCCAAGTCTTTGAGGAATAAAGTATGAAGACATTTATTGTCCCTTCTTGACTACAGAAAAGTCAAGAAGGGGCAATAAATGACTTTTTTCAAGTTCTTCACTTTTGCAAGAACAAAAGACACTCACTATATTATGTTCACATAAAAAAAAGAAGAGAGAGCCAGAAATTCATGGTATCTTTAAATGGGGATAATCATTTCAAATCTTCCTCTGTCACTGCCAAGTTGGTACTAAAGGGGACTGGTAATTTTTGTCTGGGAGCGAAAAGCTACAGAGAACTCAAGGTTAAACAAGCAATTAATGCAATATTGACAGTGGGACTTGCTGATAGACTTATCTGGCTCCCAGCTGCCTGGCATTTCCATCTCACTTTCATTAGCCATTTTTGGATTAGGAAGAGAAGGTTCAAGAACTGTTTATCAGAGGATCTGGGTTTTAATGAATTGAGAATTTCTACATAGGAGCAATCTGCAATAGGGCATGGGAAGACCATGGGAAATTGAAAAGGGAAAGCTGAAAAAACTATCTTAAAGCTACATTTACATAACCAGCATAAAGCTGTTTCTTGGATTATGTGTGTCTGTGCAGGGCCTTTAAGGGAGTGATAGACACATGGGTGACTTTGCTTCTTCCTAGCCACATATGCTCTTTGGCAAATTACTAACCTTTCCAAACCTCAGAGACCCATCAACATGTACTGAAGGCTTACTGTGTGCCAGGCACTGCCCACAGACACTTAAGAACCAATGGTAAAGCAGACAAGATCCTGCCCTCAAGAACCTGAAATTAAAGGGATGAAAGACACAAAACCTAAATGGAACTCTGATTCCAGGCGGTTGTTAACCTGAATAAGAGAATAAAGAGTGAGTGAAATCAGAAGATTCACGAAGGTTTGTGACACTGTACAGGAGGCAGTGATCAAGACCATTCCCAAGAAAAAAAAAATGCAAAAAGGCAAAACGGCTGTCTGAGGAGGCCTTACAAATAGCTGAGAAAAGAAGAGAAGCAAAAGGTAAAGGAGAAAAGGAAAGATATACCCATTTGAATGCAGAGTTCCAAAGAATAGCAAGGAGAGATAGGAAAGACTTCCTCAGTGATCAGCGCAAAGAAATAGAGGAAAACAGAATGGGAAAGACTAGATCTCTTCAAGAAAATTAGAGATACCAAGGGAACTTCTCATACAAAGATGGACACAATAAAGGACAGAAATGGTATGGACCTAACAGAAGCAGAAGATATTACGAAGAGGTGGCAAGAATACACAGAAGAACTATACAAAAAAGATCTTCATGACCCAGATAACCACGATGGTGTGATCACTCACCGAGAGCCAGACATCCTGAAATGCAAAGTCAAGTGGGCCTTAGAAAGCATCACTACGAACAAAGCTAGTGGAGGTGATGGAATTCCAGTTGAGCTTTTCAAATCCTAAAGATGATGCTGTGAAAGTGTGCACTCAATATGCCAGCAAATATTGGAAAACTCAGCAGTGGCCCAGGACTGGAAAGGTCAGTTTTCATTCCATTCCCAAAGAAAGGCAATGCCAAAAATGTTCAAACTGCACCAAATTGCACTCATCTCACATATAGCAAAGTAATGCTCAAAATTCTCCAAGCCAGGCTTCAACAGTACATGAACCATGAACTTCCAGATGTTCAAGCTGGATTTAAAAGGCAGAGGAACAGAGATCAAATGCCAGAGAGCAAATTGCCAAAAAAAAAAAAAAAAAACAAGAAAGTTCCAGATAAAAATCTACTTCTGCTTTATTGACTATGCCAAAGCCTTTGACTGTGTGGATCACAACAAACTATGCAAAATGCTTAGAGATGAGAATACCAGACCACCTGACCTGCCTCCTGAGAAATCTGTATGCAGGTCAAGAAGCAACAGTTAGAACTGGACATGGAACAACAGACTGGTTCCAAATTGGGAAAGGAGTACGTCAAGGCTTCTTACTGTCACCTTGCTTATTTAACTTATATGCAGAGTACATCATGCGAAATGCCAGGCTGGTTGAAGCACAAGCTGGAATTAAGATTGCTGGGGGAAATATCAATAACCTCAGATATGCAGATGACACCATCCTTATGGCAGAAAGCAAAGAAGAACTAAAGAGCCTCTTAATGAAAGTGAAAGAGGAGAGTGAAAAAGCTGGCTTAAAACTCAACATTCAGAAAACTAAGATCATGGAATCTGGTCCAATCACTTCATGGCAAATAGATGGGGAAAAAAAGGAAAAAGTGACAGACTTTATTTTGGGGGGCTCCAAAATCACTGAAGATGGTGACTGCAGCCATGAAATTAAAAGACGCTTGCTGATGCTGGGAAAGATTGAAAGCAGGAGGAGAAGGGGACTACAGAGGATGAGATGGTTGGATGGCATCATCAACTCAATGGACATGAGCTTGAGTAAACTCTGGGAGTTGGTGATGGACAGGGAGGCCTTGCATGCTGCAATCCATGGGGTCGCAAAGAGTCAGACATGACTGAGTGACAGAACTGAACTGAACTGCTCCTTGGAAGAAAAGCTATGTCCAACCTAGACAGCATATTAAAAAGCAGAGACATTACTTTGCCAACAAAGGTCCATCTAGTCAAAGCTATGGTTTTTCCAGTAGTCCTGTACAGATGTGAGAATTGGACCATAGAGAAAGCTAGCGCTAAAGAATCGATGCTTTTGAACTTTTGTGTTGGAGAAGACTCTTGAGAGTCACTTGGACAGCAAGGAGATCCAACCAGTCCATCCTAAAGGAAGTCCTGAATATTCACTGGAAGGACGGATGCTGAAGCTGAATCTCCAATACTTTGGCCACCTGATATGAAGAACTGGCTCATTGGGAAAGACCCTGATGCAGGGAAAGATTGAAGGTGGGAGGAGAAGGGGATAACAGAGGACGAGATGGTTGGATAGTAACACCGACTCGATGGACATGAGTTTGAGTAAACTCCGGGAGTTGGTGATGGACAGGGAAGCCTGGCGTGCTGCAGTCCATGGGGTCGCAAAGAGTCAGACATGACTGAGTGACTGAACTGAACTGAAGTGGAATAAGAAGAGGGGAAACACTTTCAGAGAGTGAGCATCAAAGTTTTTTTTTCCCCCGAGGAGAAAATAATGGGGCAAAGAACTGAAGAGGGCAGGGATTCTCACCCTTGGCAGCATTACTGACGTCTGGGGCCAAGTAACTCCCAACATTGGGGCTGTCCTGTGTATGTAGGAAGCCGAGCAGCACCCCTGGCTTCTACCCATTAGATGGACTAGCACCCTCCTCAGTTGTGACAATCAAATATGTTTCCAGACAACTGTCAGATGCCCTCTGTGGGCTGCAACTGCCCCAGGTGAGAAGCACTAAGAGAAGAGTAAGGGGGAGAGGGATGTGGCTGTTCAAGGGCAGAGTCTTACAGGGAGAAGGAAGCGCAAGTATAAATGCACCTACCCACAGGGTGAGAATCAGCCAGTGGTTTGGAAGAACAGGAAGGAGTGTAGATGTCTAAAATGCTGATGTCAAAAGGAAGAAGAAAGATGTTGATGGTGAAGTCAGAGCAGCAGTGAGGGACTAGATCACGCAGGTCCTCAGAGATGGTAGTAAGAGATCTGGAATGTGAATGGCAAGAGAAGCTACAAGAAGTTTTGAAAAGAAATTGACTTTGTTTTCATCTTGAAGAGATCACTGGCTACCATGGGGAGAATTGACCCTCAAGGGTAGAATAGAAGAAATGGGTCCACTTACAGAGGCTTGCTCAGCCACCCAAGGAGAGATGCTGGTGTGGAGACTGTGATGATGGCAACGGGCACATGGAGAAGTTGTCAGAAAATGTAATAATTTGATGGAAGAACTGTTAGAATCAAGAGATGTATTCGAAGGGAGAAACAAAGGGAACAGAAGCTAAAGTAATGCTTAGCTTGGGGTGTGAACATCTGGGTGGGGCTGCTGAAATTACACGTGGCTGAGGCAAGACAGCAGGAGTGAGTTTGGGTGGAGGAACCAATAGTGTCAACTTGGACTTGCTGCCTTTGACGTGGTTCTCCTCCAGCAGGAAGGTAGGGGGTGGGGAAAGGGTCTGCACAATGCCTGGCACATAGCGAGAGCTCTATCAATCGGGTGAGAAAAAGAGAGGGGAAAGCAGACACAGCTGAACAATCATAGCCTAGAATTCTTTATGAAAGCCTCTGAAGTGCTATTTAAATTATGTGTTTCCCACAGACATTTCAGTTAAGACAAATTCGGGAAGAAAATTGTATCCATGTCACTTACCCATACCTTTCATTCCCATTTGCTAAAATAGAATAGTTTGTCTTGCTGAAATAGGATAGTTGATAGCTGATACGAGGAATTATTTGAGTAACTGGGATCCATCATCCATGAGAAGTTGGGTTCATTTTCCTGACTTTCCCTCCATTTATTTGTTAGATGGTAAATCATTGGCAGAGTTCTTTGCGACCAATCTCTTTACAATATTTTTCTCTATGGTTTCTTACACTCAAAAAAAAAAAAAAAAGTTGCACTCCAGAGAGAAGGATTACAGACTCAGATGTTGACTACAGACAAAAGTGATTTTTAAGGAGTTTAAGGGTGACGTTTATATTTAGAACAAGCTGGGCCTTCTGGGATTGAGTAGAGAAACTGCTACTGGTCATTAATTAAACAAATCCCTGCTGTTTCTCTCCATGGAGCATGTGCATGCATGTGTTCCTGTGAAAAGCACCAGTGGGTGGTTGCCATTTGGAGCATCTATCTCTGAGACTTCAGGTTTTTAGCTTATTATTTGTCATTGCTGTTTTCTCTGCCCTTGTAGTCTTAACCCATATGGCACATCTCTTCCAATTATTAGGACATGGAACCTTAGTTTTAGATTCTCTGGAGTAAGGATCAGCAAATTTTTTCCTATAAAGGCCAGAAAATATATATTCTAGGCTTTGCAGACCATATAGTGTCTGTCAAAAGTATACAGCTCTATCATTGTGGCCCAAAAGCAACCACAGATAACATGTGAACAAGTGAGTATGACTGTGTCCCAATAAAACTTGACAGAAACTGGCCACAGGTGGGATTTGGTCCATGGGTTACAGAGCTCTGCTCTGTAGGATTAATCTCTTTCAGATGACATCCAAGTCAACCGTCAAGTGACTTTCATGTATATAGTAGAGCCCATTTGAAGACAATCATATAGAGTATAGCCTCCTAATCTACTGAAAAGCAAATAATAACACAAATGAACAGACTTATAATCCTCTTTCCCTTTCAAGTTTCATGTCAGGGACTTAAGCATTTTAGTTCCAATAGAAGAAAAATCAGATAGTCTATATACTGTATTTATTACTACAGTGAGGCTATAAAACAAATCATCCCCAAATTCAGTAACTGAATACAACACCAATCTATCACTTCTCCAGCATCTAGTGATCCCCTGGATGGTTCTGCTAAGCTGGGCCTGGTTTGCTGATCTTGGCTGGATTTGCATATTGTCTGCAGTCAGCCAGTGGGTCGGCTGGGGCTGGTTGGCCTTGGATGGCCTTGACTAGGATGACTTAGCTCTTCTCCATAAGGTCTTCATCCTCTAGAACACTAGCCAGGGCTGGTTCTCATGTCATGGCTGGAGTCCAAATATGAGCAAGACCAATTATGCAAGAGAACAGGTGAAACATGTAAGCCCTCTTGAGACCTAGGCTCCAAACTGTTGTGTCATCATTTCCAACACATTCTCTTGGCTAATGCAAATCACAAAGCTGGCCAAGAATCATACTGAAATGGAAACTATAAAGTTTCAGGGCAAAAGGAAAAAATCCAGAGAGACAATGATTTGAGGTCATCAATGCAGCTGGCCCACCCCTGTGGCCACTCCAATATCAGCTCCATACAGCCACGCATTCTCTGGGATTGGAACACATCATGCTATCACTTAACCAGGGGGAAAGAGTGCGAGAAATCAAGTGATTCTGATTCTCTGAAAATCTATGTTCCAAATTTTTAGAATAGCTGAGAGACAGTACTGCTGCTTTTCCTCTACTTAACCAGGCTGAAAAGAAGTCTTTTATAATTTCAGCGGTGATTCTTTTAAAATATACTTTCCCCCAAAGTTAAGACTTAACAGAGACAAGAAGTCTTAAGAAGTAAAATAGCATCAAAATACTCTGGTTAGAGAGGCAAACTAAAACAAACAAACAAAAAAAGCCTGTCAGGAAACAAAACCACAGAGCACTGTGCTCCCTACCTTCATCCAGGCTGTTTTGTGGGCACAGGATGTTTTCTGTTTAGCCACCTGAGTGATCTGAACAAAAATCTTCCACCAAGAAAACACATCAAAGATGTTTCCCTTCTTTTGTAGCAAGCTCCATGGAAACCGTGTTCATTTGAATCTTTTGGTTGCAAGTAACAGAAACCAACTTGAATTGGCTAAGGCATTGAAAAAAAAGAGAGAGAGAGAGACTTAAAAAGGATACAGGTTGTTTCTCAGAACTGATGGACAAAGATGCAGCAAAGCTTCAAGAAGAGGCTGAAAAACAACCAGGAAACAAGACCGTCTTTTCTCTCATCTCTGCTGACTTTATTTTCCTCTCTCTGCAAACTAGTTTTTTCTGTTCCTTAACCCACATGGTAGAGAATACGGAGTGGAAAATAGCTGTCTTGTTTTTCCTATGGTTTACTTTTCTCAGCTCAAACTGATCCAGAAAGTCTTAAGTCCTAACTTCATATTCTTGATAAGGTAGATTTTATTGGTCCAGCTTGGGTCAGAGGGCCACACTTGTCCAACCATATATGACCAGAGTTAGAGATTGTAAAAATGGTTCCCAGGGCCCCTCGTTTCGTGGGTGAGCGAGGCACTTAAGAGGTTGTTATGACTTGCATAGGCGTACCTCTAAAGTGTTTATGATAGTAATTCTCCCCAGCTTTAGGAAGGGGTTTCAATAAGGAGAGAAAGAAGTCAATCTTGTGATATCATAAAAATTCATTCATTCATTCTGATTCTTTGAAAATCTGTGTTCCAATATATTAAATTTTTAGAATAGCTGAAAGATGGCATTGCTTGTTTTCCTCTATCTAACCATGCTTAAGAGAAGTATTTTAGTTTTAGTTTGAGGAATCACTAGCAACAGACTCTGAGTCAAAGATTTAAGGGCAATTAGCTTCTTCAGGAGCTTCCTAAGTGGCTCAGACAGTAAAGAGTCTGGCTGCAGTGTGGGAGACCCGGGTTCAATCCCTGAGACAGGAAGATCCCTGGAGAAGGAAACGGCAACCCACTCCAGTATTCTTGCCTGAAGAATCCCATGGACGGAGGAACCTGGCAGGCAGTCCATGGAGTCACAAAGAGTCGGACATGACAGAGCAATTTAACTTTCACTTTTCATCTTATTTGGGAGGTAATCCCAGGAAAAGTCAACGCAGGAGTGAGAAAACCAGAGACCAGAAGGAACAAATTAATGGTTAATTAACAAGCAAATTACCATTGTGGGCAATTAACACTTAATCCTGCTGGGAAACTCTTAAGAAGCAGTGTTGGTCTTCACACACAGAAGACTTGTCAAGCACTGGTTGAGGGCTGTTAGAACTGGGTTATTTAATCCCTGGTCCTGCCAATCTGCTGCTTACATGGTAAGAATGGTTCCACTGGCCAGAGATCACTCATGGGCTTTAAAATTCAGATTCCAGCCACTGGAAGTCCAGCTGATGTTCACTGACAATAACCAACCAGGAGAGAGGGTGTGATGAATCACGGAGGGGGCACTCAGGAGCAGCTGAACTACTTCTAAAAGGGTTCACACCAGAAGGGGGCAAATGAGACCAGTAAGTAAGTTCTACATTAGTCCAGGCTTAAGATGCTAGGATCTTGAAAGAGCATGAATGGTGAGGCTGGGGAGAAGTGGTTGATGGCTGGTAAAGAGTTAGAAGGACAAGTCTACAGGAATTACAAATAGATTAGAAAGTCACAAGAGTGACCTCAAAGTACATTTTTTGTTTGTTATAATTTTGTTAGGAAGGGGAAGGCATCGAAGGCCAAGCAGCAACTGAAGTGTAGGCAAGTGCCAGACTACAATGTTTGCTAAGACTGGATGCTTGGGGGTCTAGGATGGAGGTAGGGGAGCTGCTAGAAAGTTAGGTTGGGGTCTGATTTGGGGTCTTCAGCAGTGAGTGGCCCTGGTAAGTAGGCTTTTATAGGGAAGAGTAACATAATGAGATCTGTGTTTTATAAAGTTCTTTTGGCAAATCAAGGAAATCACATTACTTGAGGAAAGAGTATAGATGCAAAGGTGTCCAGCTACAAAACTGACATACTCCTGAAAGAATAAGAAGAAGGCTTGAGGCAAACTTGAGACAGGCTTGAGGCAGACACACTGGCAAAGAAGTGAGAAGGCATTTGGGGAGCATTTCAGGACTGCTCAGAAGAGCTGGAGCTAGGATGTCAAGTTGGAGGAACTGGGTCAAAGAAAGAACGCTCTGACGTTGACTTTAGGTCAACAGGGAACATGGGAAAGCTCTCTCTTGAGCTAAGGGAATTCAAAAACAGAGATAGTTTTCCTAGGGTGGATTGTCAGATAAAATACAGGGTGTCCAGTTACATATGAATTTTAAGAAAAACAATGGATACGTTTTTAGGATAAGTATGTCCCATGCAAAACTCAGAACATACTTAACCTAAAAAGTTATTCATTGTTTATCTGAAATATACATGTAATGAAGACTTCTATGCTTTTCTTGCTAAGTTTGGCAACCCTAGGTTTTGGATGTACTGAGTTTGAGGTGTCCATGGGACATGGGGAGCAGATGGAGACCTAGGTCTCATATTGGGAGGAGAGGTTGAGGCTAGAAGTAGATACCTGAGAAGCACTTTTGGGAAATGATTCGCACTTCTCCTTCTTGCACTTGCCTGCGCTTGGGAATCATCTAGAGATTTTTAAAAACACCGATGATCAGAAATTTTGTTTTAATTGATCTACGGTGCAATCTGGGCACTGGGATGTTTACATGCATCCTCAGGTAATTCTAAAATGGCAGGACACACTGATTATGAACATAGGTGGAATCACCAAAGTAGAGAAGAATACTCAGGATGGTCCCATGGGAAGCTACTAGCATCTAAAAGGTACACAGGGGCAAGGAGACCATGAGGATGGGTGGACAGTAGAGGTCAGAGGGAAAGGAAGGGAGCAGCAAAGGTGGAGAGCCAAGGAGAGGGTGGTCAGCTGTGTGTGCAGTGCTGCAGAAAGGGAAGAGGGGGAAAGCAGGAAATGGGCACTGAACTTGTCTCTTAGGACTTGTCTATTAGCCTTTATGGGCTTGGGTCACCAGGGGTCAATACACAGTCTGAATTGCAGGGGCTGCAGAGTGCATGTGAGGTGAGCAGATGAACTCAACAACATGTATTGGCATCTGTAGGCAAATCCTTTATTCCCTGTCTCTTTAATCTGAAGAACAGAGAAAACACCACCTTTCCTTCTAGACTCACAGCGAGTCAAAAGCCAGAGTGGAAAAGAAAAGGTGCAATGAAAATTCTTTTGCATGAGGTGCTGGAAAGAATACAACACTGAAACGATCAGTCTCAGCATCATGGCTTCCCAGCTGTGACCATGGTCATGAGAGCAGACTCTGTGAGCCTCAGTTATGGCATCTGTAAATTGGGGGCAGTGGTACGCACCTCAGTAGGTGTTGTGACGATTAGATGGGGTATGCAGCACGCAAGGAGAGAGCTTGGAACATTCTGACTACAACTTTTTATCCAAACTGCAAAAGGTTGTACAAATAAAAGTTCATGATGAAAATGACAAAGCTGATCATTATAAGAGAAGAAAGAGACAAACATCAGAGGGGTTAAAAGATAAGAGTCTGCATAGGAAATAAAGAATCCTTAATATAGGCTGTGGTTTACTTGAAAGATTTTTAGCAGACTCAATCATATTTTCCATTTTATGGGGGACAGGGAGTAGGGGACACAGGGTGAATGGATAAAGTACATAAGAGAACACACACCATTTCTCTAATTTACTTATCGGTGTTTCAGAAGTACTACTTTGAAGTCTCCCATCACTACTAAGGGATGTTAATTTCTCTTGGGGATGTTTTTTCTCCTCATCTTGCCACTAAAAGAGAATCTGAAAATAGCCATCACAAACGAGGTTAGCGTCTTTCCACTATAGGTCACTACTGCTTATTCCAATATCCTTCCTCACAGCAAACTAATAACTGCTTGGGTAAGGAAGAAGCCAGGCAGGATAAAACCTACTCATAATGCCTAAAAAATGCCTAATCTGCCTATTTATTAAACTGAGAACTCAAAGCAGGATTTTTATCTTTAAAGGACCTTACAAAAGTTAACTAATTAATCCCCATAACACCTTCTGATGCATGCATTACTATTTAATTCAAGGTGAAGCTTCAGTTAGTGGCTGAAATTTAGATCAAGGCCACTTGATAGTGAGAAATAATGCAACTGAATATGTAACCAAACTTAGGAGGGCTGTAGATGTCAGCCCTCCTAAGAAGCCTGTATGCTACAACTAAGAAATTTAACAGACTGCTTCAGTAACTATCTGAAAATAAAGAAAAGGAAACTGTTCACTGAGATGTCTATCATTTCAAGGAAACATTCAAATAACCAATTTTGGAGGCTCATCTAAAAATTGTATCTTCTGCAAAATTAAGATGTCAATATTCTTTCAGATTATTTCCCTAAGTTCTACTAAAACTACAAAGAAGAATTTATAACTATCCTTTTTGAACTCTTCCAAAAGATCAAAGAAGAGGGAATACTCTCAAAGTCATTCTATGAAGCCACCATCAACCTAATACCAAAATCAGACAAAGATGATATCAAAAATGAAAGATATAGGTCAATGTCTTTATGAATATAGATGCAAAAACCTTCAACAAAATTAGCAAACTGAATCCAACAACACATAAAAAGGATCATACACTATGATCAAGTTGGAGTTGTTCTAGGTCACAAAGATAGTTTGACATATACACATCAATCAATGTGATATAACACATCAAGAAAAGAAAAGACAAAAACCACATGAACACCTCAAAAGGTACAGGAAAAGCACTGGATAAAATTTAACATCCATAAAATTCTCACCAAAGTGAGTATAGAGGAAACATATCTCAACAAAATAAAAGCCAGTTATGACAAAAAGCTGAAAGCCTTCTTGCTAACAGGACAAGGATGCTCATTCTAACCATTTCTTTCCAACATTGTATTGGAAGTCCAATCACAAAAGAAAAAGAAATAAAAGGTATCCAAATTGGAAAAATAAAAGTGAAAGTTGCTCAGTCATGTCTGACTTTTTTGCAACCCCATGGACTGTAACCTGCCAGGCTCCTCTGCCCATGGAATTCTCCAGCAAAGAATACTAGAGTGGATTGCCATGCCCTCCTCCAGGGGATCTTCCCTTCTCCTTGGGACTTTCCCAACCCAGGGATCAAACCTGGGTCTCCAGCATTGCAGGTGGGTTCTTTACAGTCTGAGCCACCAGGGAATCCCTGGAAATGGTTAAATTGACATTGTAAGCAGATGAAATGATACTCTATAGAGAACCCTAAAGACTCCACACAAAAACTATTAGAACTGATGAATGAATTCAGCATGGTAGCAGGATACAAGATTAATATGCAGAAATCTGGTGCATTTCTTTACACTGACAGTTTTTAAAAATCCCATTCAGAATTGCATTAAAATTTAAAAAAACACCCAAAACCTTGGAAGTAACCTGACCAAGGAGGAGGTGACTTATATGCTAAGAACTATAAAACATTGTTGAAGGAAACTGAAGATGATTCAGAGAAATGGAAAGATATCCCATGCTCTTGGATTGGAATAATAGAGTTAAAATGGCCATACAACTCAAAACAGCTACAGATTTAATGAGATCTCTATCAAATTACTCATGACATTTTTCATAGAATTGGAACAAATAATCCTAAAATATATATCGAACCACAAAAGACCCAGAATTGCCAAAGCAATCCTGAGGAAAAAGAACAAAGCTGAAGGCATAACCTTTTCTGATTTCAGGCAATACTACGAACTACAGTAACCACAAGTGTGGTATTGCTGCAAAAGCAGACATAGATCAGAGGAACAGAAAAGAGAGGACAGAAATAATACCCCACACAGATGGTCGATTAATCTTCAACAAAGGAGGCAAGGATACACAATGGAGGAAAGTGAATCTCTTCAGAAAGTGGTTTTGGGAAATCTGGTCAGCCACATATAAATCGCTGACGT
Organism: Cervus canadensis; assembly: GCF_019320065.1. Lineage (NCBI taxonomy): Eukaryota > Metazoa > Chordata > Mammalia > Artiodactyla > Cervidae > Cervus > Cervus canadensis. The sequence goes on from NC_057407.1 coordinate 24,125,620, forward strand.
TAAAACACTCCTTCACACCATATACAAACATAAACTCAAAATGGCTTAAAGACTTAAATACAAGACATGATACCATAAAAACCCTAGAAGAGAACATAAGCAATACATTCTTTAAACATAAATATATTCTCTTAGGTCAGTCTCCCAAAACAGTAGAAATAAAAGCAAAAATAAACAAATGAGACCCAATCACACGTAAGACTTTGCATAGTAGAGGACACCATAAACAAAACAAAAAGACAGTCTACAAACTGGAGAAAATATTTTCAAACAATATAACTGACAAAGATTTAATTTCCAAAATACATAAATAGCTCATTCAGCTCAATATCAAAAAAACCCCAACAACCTATTCAAAAAATGGCAGAAGACCTCAACATATTTCTCCAAAGAAGACATACAAATGGCCAATAGGCACATGAAAAAGTTAACACTAGAGAAATATAAATCAAAACTACAATGAGGTATCATCTCACACTGGATCAGACTGGCCATCATAAAAAATTCTACAAATAATGAATCTGGAGAGAGTGTGGAGAAAAGGGAACCCTCCTACACTGGTGGAAATGTAAATTAGTGCAAGCATTATGAAAAATATCATGGAGGTTCCTTAAAAACTAAAAATGGAATTACTGTATGATCTTGTAATCTCCCTCTTGGGCATATATCCAGAGAAAATGAAAACTGTAATTCAAAAAGATACATGCATCCCAATGTTCACAGCAAGACTATTAAAAAAAAGCCAAGAAATGGAAGCAACCTAAGTGTCCATCAAGAGATGAATGAAAAAAAAAAGAGATGAATGAATAAAGAAGTTATGGTATACACACACACACACACACACACATACACACACAATGGAATATTACTCAGCCATTAAAAAGCAATGAAATAATGTCATTTGCAGCAACATGGATGGAGCCAGAGATCATCATACTAAGTGATGTAAGTCAAAGACAAATATTATATGATATCACTTATATGAGGAATCTAAAAGTTAGTGCAAATGAATTTATTTACAATGCAGAAACAGACTCACATAGAGAAAACAAACTTAAGGTCCCCAAAGGGGGAAGGGGGAGAAGGGATAAATTAGGAGTTTGGGATTAACAGATACACACTACTATATATAAAAGAGATAAACAACAAGGACCTACTGCATAGCACAGGGAACTATATTCAGTACCTTGCAATAACCTATGCAGTATAACATAATAAAAAATAATATACATATATATTTATATATATAAAACAGAATCACTTTGCCGTATACCTGAAACTGACACAACACTGTAAATCAACTAGACTTCAACAAAAAAAGATGCAAGTCCCCAGGTGCAAGTCCCCAGCAAATTTCTATCATTTGGGTTAAACCAGTTTTTCTCAACCTTTGCACTACTGACACTGGAGGCTAGATAATTCACTGTTCCTGTCCTGTACTTTGGAGAATGTTCAACAGCATCCCTGGCCTCTACCCACTAAATGCAGTAGCCAGCACCCTTCCCCCTCCCCTAGTTATGATAATGAAAGTGTCTCCAGATGCTGCTAACTGTGCCCTGGAGGCAAAATTGAGAACCACTGTCTTAAGCAAGAAGTCAAAGTGTTTCTCTCCAGTAGTGCTCACCTCCAGAGGGCCCTGGTAGATTTACCAGAAAAAAGAAATTTTCTTTATCTTTCCTGGGTTATTACTCTTTCAACTAAATGAACAGAGAATTCCAGATTTTCCCATGCATCAAGGGACTTCGTTGTGGATGCATGCGGAGGGTTCCTAAAGATGCACAGAATAGTGAATGCAGCCTTTGGTAACTGGATGCAAATCCCCCTGGACAACCTGTCTGAATAGTGGCTGGGAACCAAGCTGGGGGTGTCTGCCTGTAGCCTGGAGCTTTTTTTGGTCCTCCGAGGTTTCCCACTGGCAATGCTAATTTTTACGGAAGGTATGTAGCCCACACAGGACATTTCTGGCCTTGCCTGCCTCCTCCAACTTTGCATCCTCAAATGCCAAATTCTCCCACTTTCTTCACGGGGAGAGAAGAAGCTGAAAATTTCGTGGGCAAAGTGAGAATGAGTAATTGGGAATCAGCCTTTTAGAAATCAATCTCTTACTTCCTATCCCTCCCCATCTCTATTCCCTCTCTCTCTTGACTTCCATATACCCAGAGGCGAAGGAAATCTCAGTCTCTTTTAGATTAAGTGGACAAAATCATGCTGTAGTGAAACTTCAAAAAAATGTAAAGGAATTTCTACATGGCAGATACAGTTAAAGAGATTAAAGAAAGTATAATACATCCGTATAAATGCTATGGGCTGAATTATGTTTCCTTGAAATTCTTATGTTGAAGCTCTAATCCCTGTGTGACTGTGGAGATAGTCTTTAAGGATGGTAACTAAGCTTAAATGAGGTCATAAAAGGGTGGGCCCTAATCAGAAAGGATTAGTCTCCTTACAAGAGGAGGGAAAGACAGCAGCAGGGCTTCTGCCCAGAGAAAAGACTACATGAGAACAAAAACAGAAGACAACCATCTATAAGCCAGGAAGGGCCGTCACCAGGAACCAATCCAAGGAGTTTAATTCTGGACTTCTAGCCTAGAAAAAGATGAGAAAATAAACTGCTGTTGTCTAAATCACTGAATCTATGGTGTTCTGTTACAGCCACATGAGCAGACTAGTAGACTACAGAATACAATTCAGCAGTTTAAAAAACAAGGAAAAAAGTGTGAGAACACTAACTAAACTGGTAAGATCTACAATATATATTATGCGAGAAAAAACAAATAACACTGCCAAGCAATATGTATATTATCATGTACTTATGTTAGAATCCCACAGACAAAAATTATCTATGTGTATATATATATGTGTGTGTGTATATATATACACACACATGCATTTACTTATGTACGGTGCTGTGTCTGAATGGACAAACCTGACATGATAACAGTGGCTAGCTGCGGGGTATGACTGGAATTGGGGGTGGGGTCAACAGGGTCTTTTATTTTACACTATTTGGATTATTTTTAAACAAAGCTAATGTAGTATCTATTATTTGTGTCACAAAACAAATAAGTTAAGGTTTTTGTCTCACTGGTCCTTTTAGTATTTTCAAAGCCTGAGTCATAGTCTCAGTGATGCTCACATCTGGCTCTTTCTAACAGTATTAAAAACAGCAAGAGAACAAGGAATCCTTTTTGGTCTAAATCCTATGAATGGAGCAGATCTCTTGCCAATCTTTGAATGTCACTGTTCATGCCATCACGAGGGGCGGGGAGGGGCACAGAGGAACTAACTCTTCCTCAAATCCAAATTAAAGTTCACTAATATGGGGTACAATTAAAACATTTTCATTCTCCAGGCATGCACCTTTGGAATTTCTTATTCAGTTCGTATCAGTGGAAGTCAGGAAGAGAAAGAAAACAAATTTTTAGTAAGAAAGACTGAAACAAGAGCCATCCAAACATAATACATCCAAGTAATAAAAATAACCCCCCATGAAATAGATTTCTAAAATAAAACTGAAACAGGTTGAGGGGGAAAGACATCATAAATCAGACTGGGTGATTTCACAGGGTTTGTAACCTTGCTCAATAATTTTTCCCATCTATCTGCAGGAAATGTTTCCCTGTTAAACATTTCCAATAAGACCTACCTGGTTTAAAACAAACAAAAAAGTGACTGACAGCAAAGGTACACCCAACTTAAGTGCATTTTCTATAACTCAACAGTTGGCTTTTATAGCAAGAATACACACAATATTTGTTTATTTGTAAAAAGGAGATAATACATGATTTTTCTTCAAATATTTGTGGTTACTCTAGCAGATTTCAGGATTATAGAGATGTCAAATGTCCTCTGTTCTCACAGCTTTTGTGTGTGGCATTTTAGTGATGGGGGAATCACTTGATCCCTTGTTAATTGCTCCTTTGGGCTCTCTTTTCTCACCCAGTAGGAGTAGGTCTCTCTCCCTGTGGCTTACAGACACATTCCAAGTCTTGCTTCTCCCCCTTCCTCTCTTGTCGGCCTAGGTTTCACGGGTCTTTGGATTCACTCCTGGAACAAGCTGTACTCCCTCTGCCACGAGGCCTCTGCCCAGGTCTCCTTTCTCTTTGGCAAGCCCTTCCTCCTCTTTGCCTTTCTTTGCACTGTCTAGAGTAAGTTGCCTTCTTACAGACAGCCATGGGCACTACATCCACATCGATAGCTCTTACCACAACCACAATTTAAGTTCATCATTCAATGTCTGTCCACCATGCCAGACTCTAAACTTCAGGAAGGCTGGGATTTTTCTTGCCTTTGACAATGAGCACTGTGCCTGGAAAACAGTTGTCACTACATACTTGCTAACAAACTGCTTTGAACAAAGCTCTATTTTCAGGCGACAATGTGAGGAGTTAAAGTCAACTAAGTTATTATTTCAAGGATATATGGAGAATTTGCCTGATAAAATTCCTTACATAAAGGGTGACTATAGGGAGGGCTATCAAGTTGAGGGGCTGGAGAGACAGATGAAATTTTCACTGGTCTTGTCACATTCATCAGTCAATGAAAGATGTATCCTGCCTCTGTCTAGACACTATGACTATTTCAAATATATTTCCCTTTGGTCCAGAGTTAGGGCTGGTCATCTCAATGGTGGATCCCACACCAATGGCCTGGATCCACATTAGTCTTTTATGTTAATCTATGTAAATGGCACTTATTCCCAGCACTGTTTTCCCAAGAATTTTATACCCCTTGGATTTTAAATTATGGATGTTGTTTTGGTCATAGGAATGTCACATTCCCCTTATTCAGCCACGGAATAATTACTTTTCAACCCCAAAGTTGTCTGCTAAAAGTACAATAGCTGTGTAGGGGGTTGAGGGAAGAAGAATCATATATACTTTGGAAGAACTTGTTAGAAAACAATTGTTCATCATCATGATTGCTAATTGCTATTTATTCAGTATTCTCTTTATTTCATTAGGTTTTATTTAACATACCACAAGTCCCATTTCATGGGCTTCCCAGGTGGTGCTAGAGGTTAAGAACCCACCTGCCAATGCAGGTTAGGTGTAAGAGAAGCTGGTTCGAGCCCTGGGTTGGGAAGATCCCCTGGAAAAGGGCATGGCAACCCACTCCAGTATTCTTGCCTGGAGAATCCCATGGACAGAGGAGCCTGGCGGGCTACAGTCCAGAGGGGTAGCACAGAGTCGGATACGACTGAAGTGACTTAGCATTGCATTGTATTGTTCCATTTTGTGAGATCATTAAAATAATTCTCAAACTAATTTAAGTGAAAGTACACCAGCTAAATTTTGGTTTAAATGATAGTGTTCAGATCTCTTCTTGCTGAGGATGTAGACGTCTCTTCATTATCCTTACTAATGAATAAGTTTAGCAGTAGCAGGAATATTAAACAGAACTCACAATGGAAATATATACACTTATTATCTTTTATTTGACTAATAACTTCTTGGAATTGAAAGGCATTTCAGTTTACTTTGGGCTTCCCTTGTGGCTCAACTGGTAAAGAATCTGTCTGCAATGCGGGAGACCTGGGTTTGATCCCTGGGTTGGGCAGATCCCCTGGAGAAGGGAAAGGCAAACCACTCCAGTATTCTGGCTTAGAAAATTACATGGACTGTATAGGTCATTAGTGTACTTAGGGAAAATATTCTCTAACCATGATTCCTTTGAGCTGTTGCTATATTGCAAACTAAAAATGACAATAGTAGATACTGTAAAACAGGCCTATTCAATCCCACACAGTCTATGAAGTTAAAGTAAATGAAGAATGCAACTGCAGCCAATTAGAATCCTCTGGGACCTTAAGAAAAGCCAGATCACACCCCAGACTAATTATGCCAGGATCTCTGAGGGTGGGTCCAGGCATTTTTAAAGCTCCTGGGTGATTTCCATGTGTATCCAAGGCTATTAACTGGTGGTTTAGTGGTGGTAAGTGGTTATTGTGTTTGGTAACTCTCCCTGATGAGATATAGGTCTCCAGTCTACAAGCACTTTGCTCAAGACAGCTATTTCCAATGCAAGCAGGCAAAGTCTCAACAATACTAGTATTATCAGAAATAAAAAAGAACTAGCACTCACAATGTATCCCTTTAAAAGTGTTCAAACCACTCAAGAGTACTGAGTTTTTGTATAAGGTTGTTCGCAGCAGCATGTTTTTGTAACTCAACTAGTTAAGTAAATGTTCAACTTCAGAATATTAAAAAACTAAGAAATATAATACTTCTACTTACGGAGTAAATATTATGTGCATCTACTATAAATATGATCCTATCATGGGAACTTGAAATATATCAGCATTCAGCACCAAGATCTTGTGAATCTTGTATTCTATACAAGGCAAGCTACCTCACTTGCAGGGCTCAGTGCAAACTGCAAATGTGCTGCTCCTTGCTCAAGAATTACTAAATTTCAAGATGGTGATGGCAGAGCATTAAATCAAGTATGGGATCCACAGATGTGTAGGACTGCACATACATAAAGTCAACCCAGTTTCTAAAGGAGGGAGACAGGTGATAAACAATAAAGATAATAAGTACATACAGTGTACAGCATGTTAGAAGCTGATAAGTGCCATGGAGGGGAAAAGAGAACTAAGAAAGGGAATCAAGTTGCAAACGGAAGTGGTCAGGATAAGCCCCATTGGAAGGGGGAGATTTGAGCAGATTTGAATGAAGTGAGGGAGTCCATTGTGAACACTTGGGGAAAGAGCTTTCCAGATGGACTAGCTAGAGCAAAGGCAGTAAGTGAGGCTGGGAGCATGCCTGGAGTGTGGATGGAACAGAACTGGAGAGGGAGCATCAGGGGAGAAGGAAAGGCTGGGTCACACAGGGCTTTAGAGTCTGCTGTAAGGACTCTGACCCTTCACTTGGGATTTTAAAAGATTTGCTGTGTGGAGAAGAGTCTGTAGGTGGGCAATAAAAACAAGAAGGAACCTATTACAGTAACTTGGGATGAAGGACAGATATATGTATAATATATATATATATACACACTCTAATTCTGTGTATGTATACATATACATACACAGTCAAGAAGCAACAGTTAGAACTGTACATGGAACAAGAGACTGGTTCCAAATCAGGAAAGAAGTATGTCAAGGCTGTATATTGTCACCCTGCTTATTTAACTTATATGCAGAGTACATCATGAGAAATGTCAGGCTGGATGAAGCACAAACTGGAATCAAGATTGCTGGGAGAAATACCAACAACCTCAGATATGCAGATGATACCACACTTATGGCAGAAAGTGAAGAAGAACCAAAGAGCCTCTTGATGAACTGAAAGAGGAGAGTGAAAAAGGTGACTTAAAACTCAACATTCAGAAAACTAAGATCATGGCGTCCAGTCCCATCACTTCATTGCAGATAGACGGGGAAACAATGGAAAACATGAGAGACTTTATGTTTTGGGGCACCAAAATCACTGCAGATGATGACTGCAGCCATGAAATTAAAAGGCTCTTACTCCTTGGAAGAAGAGCTATGGCCAACCTAGACAGCATATTTAAAAGCAGAGAGATTACTTTGCCAACAAAGGTCTGTCTAGTCAAAGCTATTGTTTTTCCAGTAGTCATGTACGGATATGAGAGTTGGACTATAAAGAAAGCTGAGTGCTGAAGAATTGATGCTTTTGAACTGTGGTGCTGGAGAAGACTCTTGAGAGTCCCTTGGACTGCAAGGAGGTCCAAACAGTCCATCCTGAAGGAAATCAGTCCTGAATATTCATTGGAAGGACTGATGCTGAAGCTGAAACTCCAATACTTTGGCCACCTGATGTGAAGAACTGACTCACTGGGAAAGATCCTGATGCTGGGAAAGATTGAAGGTGGGAGGAGAAGGGGACGACAGAGGATGAGATGGTTGGATGGCATCTCTGACTCAATGGACATGAGTTTGAGTAAGCTCCGGGAGATGATGATGGACAGGGAAGCCTGGTGTGCTGCAGTCCATGAGATCGAAGAGTCGGACATGACTGAGTGACTGAACTGAAGTGATACATGTATCAGTTTGGCTTAGGTGCCTTCCACCCCCTGGGGCATGTGAGATCTTAGTTCCCCAACCAGGGACTGAACCCACATCCTCTGCATTGTAAGATGGATTCTTAACCACTGGACCACCAGGGAAGTCCCAATGACCCATTTGTGTTGTATAAAATCAAACTCCCGGAGTGTATATATATATATACACACATATATATACACACACACACACTTATGTAGAAAAAGATCATAAATGTCATAAACTATGGTGTTAATAATAATTTCTCAGGATTGGGATTGACAGATAGTAAGGAACAATGTCACATTTTATTTTATACTCTTCTGACACACTTGAATATTTTAAGAATGAGTTAGTTTTGTAAAGTTAAAAAAAAAAATCCACCGCTGGGAACTGCCTGGCAGTATAGTGGTTAGGACTCCATGCTTCTACTACATGGGGTTCAGGTTCTCAGGTCCCATATACCATGTGACACAGCCAAAAAAATAAACCCCCAAACACACTACTTTTCTAAGTGCGATATTCTAGGAGCAGTTCCTTTCTGAATATAAATATGGGGATGTTTAACAAAGATGGGGTAATACTCAACTGGGCTTCTATACCTTGAGAAAGATGTATTACAGATGATCTCAAATAAAAAAAAAAAACAACCCAGGATTACAAGGTTTTAAATCAGAAGCTGAAAAAAATAAAAAAGGTAGTGAGGTGAGAAGAAACTTGAAGAAAACCAGGTAGAATAGTGAATGACTGACTTTAATGCAAGAAACAGGATATAGGATTTTACCGTTGGTCAGTGGTTAACAATCCGCCTGCCAGTGTAGAGGATCTGGTTTTGATCCCAGGTCTGGTGAGATTCCATGAGCCATGGAGCAACTAAGCCTGTGCGCCACAACCCTGGAGCCCATGCTCTAGAGCTGAAGCTCCACAAGAGAGCTGCCCCCACTCATGACAACCAAAGAAAGCCCTTGCACAGCAACAAGGACTCAGCACATCCAAAAATAAATAAATACATAAAGTACAAAATCATCTAGTTAAAAAAAAAAAAAAAAGAAACCAGGTACAGAGTGTTCTGCAGGTCTTAACAAAGGTCTAGTGAAGGCGGTGGGCGAGGGGGGTGGGGGTAGAAGGATTAGGTTGGAAAGGAAATGAATTCTCCTCACAAGAGGATGATAAACATGGGCCTGGGGACTTTTCAGTTAAGAGAACTCCTGTCTTAACCAGGATGCTATTTTATGATAATCGATGCTCTCTGGATATGAACTAGTGCTTTAGGAGATTCACCTCTACCCTCCTCTCATCTACTCTCTGTGCAGATCCAAGGCCATCTTTGTTAAGTTCAAACCTGAGGGGGTCACCAGCCCCTCCCCCAGCACACATACAGCTTGTGGAGGGGTGGGGGTGGGGTGGGGGTGGGGGTCGGGCGGAGTCCGGTTACACCCTCCAGTGGTCACTTATTACAGCAAAGTCTAAAATTCAAAATAACCACCCTCCCGGCCCCATGGCCCTTCAAAGAGCTCTTTTCCATTCTGAACCATGTTCTCTCCCTCTTTGGCCAGTTAACCCCTCTTCCTTATGCAATCATAACCTTCCTCAGTCTGCCTAAAACCCCGATTACTTTCTCTCACAATACCCTGTGCTTCTGCTTGAAATGGAGTTTGTAAGTATTTGACCATTCACTTTCCCCCACTAAACTATACGTGTTCAAGACCAGGAGCAGGTGTTTCTAGTCCCAGGCTATACCTGGCCCAAAGTGGTCCTCAGTGTGTTGAAAGAATGAATGTGTCACAGCCTTGACACATGTAGGAATTAGCAGCCTTTTTGAGCTCTTTTCCCTTCACCTGTAGGATCCCAGGCGATCATAGGGAATTTCTTCCCTGAGGGATAAATATACTTGAAATGTCAGTGCTTACCAGTATGGTGTGGCATTTAGAGGGCCCTGCTGTGCAGACCGAGTTATTATTCCTCAACATGACAATGCTCACTTATCAGTTAGGTGGAAAGGTAGCAGTCACACTCCAGTATTTACTGTTAATACCACAGAAAGTGGAGGCAAGCGGCCAGTGTACAACTGAAGCCAGAGGACACTGCTTAACTGGTTAGAACTGCCTAGATCCAAGATGGCGGAAGCCTCAACGCCCAGTGTACCTTGCGCCTCGTTATTCACTCATTATAATAATTAGCTCAATGACACGCCCACCAGCACCATGACAGTTCCTAGAAATTCCAGCCCTTCCCAGCACCACCCCGCTCAAATAGATGGAATAATCCTGCCGCTCATTAGCGTATGAAATTACCCACCCCAGGGAATTTTCTGGCAGTCTAGTGGTTAGGACTCTGCACTTTCCCTGCCGTGGCCTGTGCCTGTGTGCACGCTAAGTCGCTTCATTCCTGTCTGACTCTGTGCGACCCTATGGACTGTAGTCTGCCAGGTTCCACTGTCCTTGGAATTATCCAGGCAAGAATACTGGAGTGGGTTGCCATGCCCTTCTCCAGGGGATCTTCCGGACCCACCGACTGAACATGCATCTCTTACGTTGCATGTCTCCTGCACTGACAGGTAGTGCGCGAGTGCACCTGGGAAGCCCACAGGACGTGGCCAAAAAAAAATTATCCAGGCCATAAAAACTAACCACCCCATATTTCTGGGTCTCTCACCTACGGAGACTGCCCACACTCTACACTGGAGTGTGTGTTTCACCCTTGGCTGCTCTCACTTTCTGAGATCACTGTGCCTTAGGGTCTCTCTTGCCTTTTGAGACAGACTGCGTTCTGTCTGTGGAATGTGTATTGCTCTAAAGAAGTCCACTCTTACCTATGACTTTGTCTCCCACTGATTCTTTCTGCGATGAGACACAAAGAATCTGAGTTTTATAAAGTTCTGAGGGCAGGTATGTGATCTCACTTCAAACACAGTGGGTTCAAGTCCCAGTCTGAGTTGTGCTGTTCCACCACCTTGCTGAGATCTATGTGCTTTCAAAAAGGCCTTGCCCTTTGGCTCGAGTGAACACCTGATGTCTTGCGCAGTGTGGAGAAGTAAAACCACAGCACTCCTGCCCCTGACAATGAGCACAATGATTAAAGACATCACTGGGTGAAACTTGTCAAAACATTTTCACAGAAGGCCCACTCCTGCAAAAAGAAAAAGAAAAACAAATAACCGTAGGAAAGGGCCAGCTTTGTTAAAAGTTTGTCATTACACATACTGCAAAAGCACTAGCATCTTATTGTGCTGAATACCCCCATGCTGACGATGTTAATAAGAAAAGTCTCCTGGAAGAACTCGGAAGGGCCTTTCACAATTGATGCAGACCACGTGAGGTGGTCTCACACTGGCCCCACAGAAGGAAAAATCCTGAGAACTCTAACTGACCCTCAGTACCTTCTTTGTGGTGTGACCATTTATGACAGGCAAAGAACGTGTGCAATGTAAGGGTTTCACAAATAGTTTCCCATTGTCAGTTAAGCCAGGGACCAATCTAGATACCATCTTTAGCAAAAGAGAGTTTTGGGAAGTGAGCAGTGTCTACAATCACCATGTTGGTGACAAAATAAAGCCATATACTATCACATACGATACTTTTTGAGTGCTTAGGAACTCAGGTTCTGTAGGTAAATCCTAACTACTAAGTCATATGAAGCAACAACCCAAAAACTGTAAGGAAATTGGAAAGGATTACAAACTACATCATCAACCAGAATACATGCAGAGTCACTCACTGACTGGTTAGCTTTTTCACTGAGTTAAAAGTGTCTAATTTCACATACATCTCTATCACCAAAAGATAAATTTTGAGGCTATTTTCACCTTAACAGCATTGTATTCTGGATTCCTATTTTAAAACACTGGTCACTGTAATTTTTATACTTGTGAAGTAGTATGAACCACATCGTTTACTAACTTTATAATTAAAATAGAAGGCCTTCTTCCCCATTTTTTTTCTTCCCCATTTTAATAGAAAAAATACTTCTTCGTTTTGATTGGAAAATAAACCAGGACAATAAAAAGGAGCAGAATACTGACTGGAATGCAGAAAATCCTCCTTAAAAAAAAAGTTTAGTGTTATTTACTGAGGATTTTTCTGATTGTCAGAGGTGTGCTAATCACTTTGCATTTCCTTTCACCAACTCTATGACATCGGCCCCTTCAAAGATGAGGAAACTGATTCTTTAAAAGAGGTTAAGGAACTGGCCCAACATTACACCATTAGGAGGCAATGAAATTCTTGGCTTAGCAGGTTGTGCTTTATCACCAGGGTTCCATGCAATACCATGCAGCTCAAACTTTCATGTGCATTTATATTACACGGGGATCTTGTTAAAGGCACATTCTGACTCAGTAGGTCAAGAGTGGGGCTTGAAACTTTGCATTTCTAATATGCTTTCCAATGATGAGGTGCCAGTTGCTCTACAGACCGCATTTTGAGTAGCAAGGCACTATACTACTGAAAGACCATCATCTCTTCCCTTTCAACAGAATGGTATGGCAGTTCATTGCATTGGGAGCCAGACACTCTTACTTGGTTACATGACCCTGATACATTTGAGACAACACAGAGACAAAGATATCAATCCAGAAGCAATCGTGGTTATGGAATGCATACATTTCCATGTATTTTTACAGTAAAAATGCATTAAAAAATCTTTCACAAAAGAAACTTAAAAAATACAAGTAGGGTGTTAAGTCCTCCCCACAACATTCTTTCAGGCATCAACTGTCTCATGGGTGGGAGGGGAGTTCCTAAAGGGTTTGATTTAATCATACAAAATATTCATTCATATCATCTCTCATCAAGACATTTACATGAAGTGGGGAACTAGGGAAAGTAGGCTCAAAAGGATCAGTCTCCAATTTAAGGTTACAGTAGTTCAGAGAAAACTCTATCTTTCTGCTTAGTATATAGGCCCTGTACAGTACGATATTTTCAAAGTATGAAACTCAGATGACATTGCCAGCTAAAAGTCTTCACGGATAAAGCCAAGCCCAGGTGGGCAGCACATAGAGTTTAACATGTCAAACATCTCTGACAACAAGAAAGACACTGAGATGTTAACTTCAGGATCCACTCCAAAAATCCACCTCTTGATTTCAATGATTTAAAACTCTGGACCACAATTGAGAGCATCGATCATTTAACATCATGGATTTGGCTAGAATAAGTGGGAAAATTCCTAGCAGTGGAGCCTTAGGAATAAAATCCCCAGTTGGCTCTTAGGAAATTGATGAAAAAAGGACATCATTATTCAGTTGTGTTCTCCCTCACCATATTACTGTAGCTCAATGTATGCTCTGTATGGAAAACTCTGAAGATAAAAATAGCAGTCTCAGACTTTTTCCTCTTTTTTAGCTATAGAATGTACATTGTGTCTGTTCCAGGAAATATCCACAGAAGGACAGCTACTCATTGTAATGTTGTATAAACCCATAAGTCAAATAAAGCTATGAACAATGTAATATTTATATATGCATAGTGTTTTATAAAAAGATTGGCCCACATACTGCTTTTCATCAATACAGAAAGAGCATCAAGTCCACAGCACACCGCAAGAAATGAATGAAGAACAGAAATGCAAACAAGTGCTTAATAATTCACAAGCAGGCTCACCATGGAGGAAATGATGATACTCAAACCAACTAAAGCTTTAGAGAATTACTTATATAGTCTCCCATTTTTAAAACAACTTTACATACCTGATTTAGTTTACAGTAAAATATATCCCAATGAATCAATTTGTTCCATATTCAGAAATATAAACACATGTCACATTCCTCACAGCTAATTTTGTCATAAATTCTCTTTTATACAAGAAAAAAAGGCAACAGTTGTTTGTTTTTAAAACAGGCTCTATTAATTACAATTTTTAACTCTGTACACAAGATAATTGGCTGGTTTTCTCCATTTTTTTTCTTTATCCTTTTTTTTTTTTTTTAAACAGTACCATGAGAACAACAGTGATTGACTTGCAAAGTTTTGTGTCTGTATGGAAAATGCAGAACAGTACTACGGAAATACGCAATGCATCATAAGCAGCGATTTGTTGTAGTGGTCCAACAGGTACAAGCAAAGGTTTTGGCTCAGCTAGGCAGTAATTCATTTCAACCACAACCCGGGGCTATAGCCGACCCAACCAAACCTCCTGTGAGATAGCAAACGAATGTCTTCTATTAAAGGAAAATTTCTATAGTTTGTTCTGTCCAAAGATTCAAAGGACAGGGTCATAAGTGCAGATGTTTGTCAACCAGATCTAGAACCAATGAAATCGAATCCTTCTCTCTCAACCATTTTGGAGATTTTTATTATGGTTCCAAAGAAAACTGGCATTTCTAAGAATGAGCATGCCCAACCCTCATTTCTTTAAATATCAACAGAGAAGTTCCTTCTACCAAGGCTTACTCCCTCCTCCCCAATTTGGCAAAGGGCAACCACAGGCTCATGATAAAAAGGGGAAACTTAACTTTCTGTACTAGTGATTCTTAGGGCTCCTCACCACCGGCACGTTGTCTCCCATGCCGTCTACTATTCAGTCTCAAATCAGGCAAGACAACACCAAAGGTGTTTGCTGTGCATTCCTTCTAGTAGTTGAGCAAAACTTTCATGGCACTGCCTTAATGAGATTCTCATTCAATGTTGGTGATGCTAATGAACCTGACCATCTGTGCTTGGGCTGCATTTAGGTAATGGTGACCAAACTTCTCTCTGCACCTTTCTACAGTCAGGGAGAGTACAAACTGCTTTCTGAACGGACAATAACTTGAGAACATAATATTTCTTTGTGCTTTGTGCTGTGTCCTTTAGCTATAAATATCCTTCATTTGCAACAGTAGTCTCTTCATACAGTTTGCCTAACTTTAGGATCATCAGCAATCCTCATTCATTCCAAAGAGTCCTCAGCTTTTACAAATATAACTTTTGCCTTTTTGCTTTTTTTTTTATCAAAAACAAACAAACAAAAAAAACCCCACCAAACTCCTAATTAAACTACAGCACTACATCAGTACATAACAGTCTCCATCAAATTAATTAAATTTGATCAATAATTTTCCTTACTTAGAGATAATGATCAACAGCCCCACTTAACCAGGAGAGAAAAAGATCACCCCCCCCAAAAGGGAACAATTCTTAACAATTCTACAGTTTATGTAGAAACAAAATTTATATCCCTTTGGGGGAAGCATTTAGCAAATAATTTCCCAAAAAAGTATGCATTTAAAAATACTTTCTTTAATATGATACATCAGGCACAACACTTTTCATATATATTTTTTTTTCTTATAAGATTTCAAATGCATCAAATGTCGCTAGTCAGAGGATCATCAGGCTGACGTCAGATGCTTCATTAGGTAAGAAACTAAATGATTTCAGGTTTGTGAGCTTCTTCTTCGAACCTTTGACATGGTAAAGGCTGGAAATGTGATGCAGGCTCTCAGATACTGAGGTCGGTGCTACATTCTTTGTAAGGTCTTCTCCGCTGCTCCGGGGGATGTCTGGAACTCCGGCCGGCGTCCTGTCTTAGACTCGTCTCGTCCCTCTCCCGGTGGCTGCCTCTGTCCTCTTTGTTTCTTTTTTCCAGGGACCGCTCTCTCCTCCGCTCAGGGGACTTGGTCCGCCTCCGGTCGGTGGATTTGGCTCTCCTTTCCGGTGAGCTTCCTCTCTTGCGCTCGGGCGATCTTCTCTGATCCAAGAGTCTCTCCAGAGACCGCCGCCGCCGGCCTGGAGAGCCGTCCCTCCGGCGGGTCGGGGACCGCTCTCGCCTCCTCTCCGGGGAAACCTCCTTCCTCTTCTCCTGCTTCTCCCTTCTCTCCAAAGTGTTGTCAGCGCTGCGCGTGCCTTCCCTCCGCTTCTCCGGAGACCTCCTCTTGGGGCCATTGGTCACCATCCGCTCGGGTTGGGCGTCTCTTCGTCCCTCGGGTGCCCGGTCCTTGGGTCGGCAAGCCCCACTGTCGGGTTTTCTAGAAGTTCCGTTCCAGGTGTGATGTTCACTGGGTTGTCTGCTGTGCTCTCTGCTGCCTCTGGGATCTCTCACGTGTGCCCGCTTTTCCCCATGTGGTGATGATTTGTGAAGATCGGGTGGGAAACTGGACTCCAATGATGGATGCTGTCGGTGGTCGGGGGGCCCGGCCCTCATTTCCGGAACACCTTGTGGACCGGTGGGGGGGCCGTTCCCGTCGCTGCTGGGGTCTGCCAGGAAGAGAAACGAGATAACAGTTTGGTATCAAGGACCTTGGCTCCTGTCCCCACCCGCCCTCTTGAGACCCCATTAGTCACAACAAACAAACAACTGTTAAAAGCAGTCAGAATCAAAGCCAAACTGACTCTTAGTTAAAGTATAACTGCAACTAGCCAGGGTTAAAAACTGGTACTTGTGGCTTTTGGCAGCTAGCCTACTATCTTTATACTCATATAGATCATTCAACTTGTAACATCAGTCATGAGTTTAGTCTTTAAAGGAATAACCCAAGTAATCTGTCTAGAAGTATCAAAATGGCCTTCCCCCTTAGTATCTCCTGTTTTTTCTTTCCCCAGCCATCACCCTTCCTCCCTGACATCTCCCCCCCACCCCATGACAGAAAATATTCCTTTGTTTAAAGATTGTTTTAATTTGCTTACAAAAATCTGGTCTGTTGAACTGGAGGGGCATGAGGGAACTTTGTAAGGGAATGGAAAGAATCTATGTTTTGATCTGAGTGGGGATTAAATGGGTGCATAGAGAGATAGAAATTCACTGCTCTGTACCCTCAGGCTTTATGAATGTTACTGTAAGCAAAGTATACTTTCATTAAGGGGGGAAAAAAAATCCAGGCTGGTGATGACAGAGGCAACACAGCCAGATGTTGACGACAGGCAAATGTGACATTATGGGAGGGTCCATTAAACATTCTCTCTACCTGTGTGAGTGCTGTCCAACTATGTTCTTTATTTCTGCATATGTTTAAGGAACTGTTTTTAAGCTGTGGAGTCATCTGACAGATAAAAGGAAGTGGAAGAGAGCTGTCACGTGCACATTTGACATTACATGGGGTTGGCATAGAGGCACTTTTCTTGATGCTATAAAAGCAGCCATAATTACATCTAAGGTGTGGATTCACTGGGCGATTTTTTACAACCTTAAGACATCTATAGATTAAAAAGCAGGGGAGCCCCATAAAGGCTCCTGTTTATTGTTAAACTATCTGAAATGACACTGCAAAAACATTAAATAGCATCCTAGATTTATGAGTGTTCTTTTCAAAGCTTTGTCATACCTAAACCCAGTAAGTCATACATACTGTCTCATTCCAGGCTAGGCACCAGAAATGATGTGCTGCAGCATAGAGGACAAACCAGGGCCACAGTCACAGAGACTAAGAAATCACGGGTGCTCTTTAAGGATCTTTCATGAGTCAACAAGGTCAACATTAGGCAATTAATCTTTCACAAATGTTCTCCCAGAACCTAGGGTGAGTTTTAACAAAAACAGGAACATAGCCTAAAGCAGGAATCAGTAAACTTCTTTCTGTAAAGGGCCAAAGAGTAAAATATTTATGGTTTTTGCATGCCACATAGTTTGTCACAACTGTTCATCTGCCACGATATGGCAAAAGCAGCCATAGACAACACATACAAGAAATGGGCATGGCTATGTGCCAATAAAACTTTACTTATCAATTCATAAAAAGGCTGTGAACAAGATTTGGCCCCTGGACTGTCATTTGACAAGAGATAACTAAGTAGGAAATCTCATCTTCCTGTTTTAGCAGAGTTTTATCTCTCTAGGTGAGAGCTTTGTGATCTGAGATTTGTTCTTCTGGAATGCTGGGGAGATGTCTAGAAATAACACACACAGAGGCTTAAGAAGTCATTTTAAGATCTAGGTGAGGGAAGGGGCTTCAGTGATCATCCTAAATCTAACCTTGGGGTTTTCTACACCTATATGTAAGAGAAGGGAGAGTAAGGCTTCCAGAGTCAGTGGTGTACTTACAATTCAAAGAACGCAGGGTGCTCAGAATGAATTGCCAAACATATCAAAACAGAGCTAAAGCAGAAGCAATGAGGAAATTAGGCCACAGCACAGAAACACCTAGTATTGATTGAGCTACAAACCGTAGTTTGATTATGGCCCATAAGGTAGAAGCAAGCCTCCCCGAGCTTTTCATTTCTCATACATGCAGCGATATTAGGAGGTATCATCGCTGTAGAAGGGAGGGCCCAGCACCAAGAACAGTCAGAGAAGAGAGAGAAAGAGAGAAAGAGAAAAAGTTGAACATTTAGATTCCCTATAACAAAGAGGAAAGAAAAAAAAAAAATCTGCATTTGTTAACATAGGGTAAAGAGAGTTTATTTGTCCAGTCAGACAGTCTAAGGCAACACTCAAATAAGGCTGCAGAGACCAAAATCAGAACAGTGACGTTTTCAGACAGCCAGATAAGGTGAGAGAACCCAGACAATGGATGCATCCTTTTTTTTCTTTTACTTTCTTTCTTTTTCAAACAACTGGAACAATGACAGGCTGGCATAGGAGAGCATTAACAATAAACAACAAAAGAACAAAGTTCCCTCCCTCCCCCTCCCCGCCCCCCAAGACCGCGGCAGTTAAATTAAGTACAAAAAACTCATTACAAAAATAGCCTCACAGAGAAGCAGGTTCCAATCAAGTCAGAAAAATATTGGAACTTAACATATTATAACCCATTTGTGACTCTAATCAATAGAATTAGAGAAATTTAGTCCCAATGACACATGGAGACGTTACAGTAGCACAACTCTAGCACATTCAACCCTTTTGGGGAAAAAAAAAAAAAAAACGGTGTATTGAAATGATCTTTATTTTTAGCCCAAAGAACATTGGTTAGTGTTGGATTTTCATCCTCAGTGCAACAGACATAGGTTTTGAGAAGGTACACAGGTTACTGATGATGACTCGCAAATGAAAGATCACATCCAACAGAAGCATAGGGAAGACAGAAAAGGGAGACAATGTTACACAGTTTCAGTGGCATCGATACACCTACAGTCAAGGTTTAGTACAGTGCACAGTTGTGGCATCTTAATGTTGTCAAAATACTTCCCCTGTGGTTGGGCATGTCTAAAGGGGCCTCGTCAGATACCCACCCCTCCCCCGCCATGGGCCCCTTATTATTTTGCACCTGTATGGATGTCCAACACCTGGGGAGACTGTCCTTCAAAGGAGTTCTCGTTCTCCTTGAGCTGCATCTGAATTAAGGATCTCATCAAGTCCAAAATGCAACTGGGAATTGTGCCAAATGACTTTCAGAAAAAAGGGCAATAACAGATAAATCCCTAATAAAGGGGACCAATGTATATGGGGACCATTCAATCACAGTTTCTATAGAAACTTTTGTAGACCTTTGGTTGGGAAGAAGAGCCCTACATCTAGGGCATAGCTTTTTTTTTTTTCTTTAAATTTTAAACAAGAATCTCAGATAGGACATAATTATTATAATATACAATATTTCGCCATCGGAACACTAAGCTATGTAAAGATCATTGCTGTTTAGTCAAATCATGTCTACAGATATGACAAAGGAACTCTATGCATAAGTTGGCTTTCCTCACAGGAAAGGTATAGTAACGTGTTTCCCTCATGATGGGCACTGGGAATTGATTTCATCCTTTATCATCTAAAAACATATGGCTAAAGTTTCAACAGTTTTGTTTGTTTTGTAGTTGTGGGCTCAGGTGGTCTGATTTGGGATAGGGACCAGTGGGAGGGCTGCAGAAGAACTGTATACACCTCCTTGATGCTGAGCAAGGCCCCCAAATCATCTCCAAAATTCATGCCTCTTAAATAAAGATATCAAGTAATCAAAAACGAGAGAGGAGAAAAAAAAAAATTGTGCCTCAACATTATCACTCAGGAAACCTGCTTTCCTGCTTCTTAAAAGGAGTAGAGTCATTTTGTGCTAACAATTGGATCTGAGAAACAGTTTGGCACAGTTCAAACAAACATTCCTTCGCTCTTGGTCGGACTAGACAAAATGTTCTCTCTGATTATCAGAAAGGGGGCTATATAAAGATCTCGTCTTAGACCATGCCCCAGTCCACGTGAGCAAGCAAAAAGATGAAATGTGTAGAGATTTCAGAACAAGCGAGGCAAATAATCACATGGTGCGAGAGGCTGGTAAGACACTGGTGAATAGGGGAAACAAAAAGACTTTCCTGCTGCAGTTCTGGAGACAAATTCATGGAGTCATGCCAGGGAAGGAAGGAATGTTTTCATAGTTTGACCCACCATATTCTGGGACCGAGCCGTCTCCCCGCTTCAGAAACAGACGCACTCTGCGGCCACCATTCTTAATCAGTTCTATAGCCCGAGAATGCTTCATGTTTTTGGTGGTCTCACCATTGATTTCTAAAATTTCATCACCAACCTGCCAAAAAGAGAGAGCCAAGTGAGAAGATCACCAAAGGGTTTCATCAGCTATGGAGGTGCTTTATGATTTCAAATTCTTCCACTTATTGACTGACCAACTACTCATTGAACATGTTCCAGAAAAATCTTCTATTACTTAGGAAAGAGAAATGAAAAAAAAAAAAAACAAAAAAAAAACCAAACTCTCTGTCCTCAAGGAGATGACATTCTAATATGGGAAATACAATACAACAGGCAACTTAAAAAAATACATGGTATGCTAGATCGTGTAAGTGCTAAGGTAAAAAAATAAAGCAGAGGGAAATATAAGTTACTGAAGGAAGAGGATGTGGTCAATAGCTTCTAGAATGGCCCCCAGGGATCCTTGCCTACTTGAATTCATATCCTGTGTAATCTCCTTTCCTTTGGATGTGGGTTAGAATGAATGACTTGCTTTTAACAAACAGAACATGGTAAATGTGAAGAGAGATCAAAGATAAGGTTACAAAATAATTTTGGTTTTTGCCTTACTGGCCCTCATTTGTCATCTCACTTGTCTATTCTGATGCCTGTTGTGAGATGCCCTACAGAGCCTATGGTACAGAAACGAGAGAGGGCTTGGGTCAACAGCCCAAGATGCACTGATCCTGACAACAACCATGAAGCTTCAGAGGCAAATCCCTCCCTAGAGGAGCCTTCAGATGAGACCACACTCCTGGCTGATACATTTGACTGCTAATACGCTGGAGGTAAAGGAGTGAACAAGATAGGCTAGATACGTCCTCTCAAGAAGCACATATTCTAGAAGGCAGAAAAGAAAAAGATTGGTGCTGGAGTTTAAAGCACTGAATTTGAGTCCTATCACTTGATAGCTAAGTGATCTTGGCTAAGTCTGCTACTTTTTTGCAGTTCATTTCCTCATCTGAGTAAGGGTAGGGTAACAACTCATGCCTACCATGTTGAAGTCCAATTAAATGTTACAGTATGTCACGTGAACTATATAACATGATACAAAATATCATAATAATGGTATTTCTTTCAATCAGAACTTTTTTAAATGAGTAAAGGGAAAAGCAAAATCCATGTGTTTGGAAATATGAACAAAAGGACTATATACCACTGTATATGCACAAATTATGCATGTGTATGTATAGAGGAAGGACATATAAGAAATTGGTACATAGTTTGACCTTGGAAATTATATTCTTACTATGCATCATTTTTTTATCTAATTCTAAAAAATCACATTCCTGGTCTACTTTCTCAATTAAAAAAAAAGATTATTAAAAAAATTCAGTCTTCAGAAATATAAACTTCAAGATTCTATCTTAAGTTACAAATATGAAATTCCTCATCTTTGGTCACTTTTCCCCCTTTCTGCTCAGGACTCATTTTATTCACTTTTTTCCTTTCCTGATCTGACTCTCAAATTCTTTTAATTCCTTCCAAATTGCTCCCTATGTATGTCTCAATCTATGCCCCCTAGATATAATGAGCAAATGATTTTTTTTTAATCATTTGATCTGCCCAGAAGAGCAACATATTCCTACGCGGTAAGAGATATTAGATATCGAAACAAAACACAGTGGAGTTTTGGCATGTGTGCATTTAAAATTTGCATTATTCAGTACTACCAAATGATCTTGAATATTCATGCTATGGTGTCCTTGGCCCACTGTTAAGAAAGACAGTTAACTCATTCCTGAGGCCAGAGAAAGGTGGTGGTGACTAGCGAGAGACTGAATGGAACTCACCACCCAGAACCTACAGAACCACGTGGCTTCCTGCTGTCAAAGCATGCTGGGATACCCAGGAATTCCAGGGAAGTAATACGAGATTAAGTACAAGAAATGGAAAATGGGATTGGGATTTGGAAATGGGACTCAGACAACGTCCACTTTAGTAAGTTCATGGGTGATTTTAATCCTTTATTCAACGCCAGAGTTGGAAGAGCTCACCTAATTCTGGTAGATACATCTAAGCTTGAGGGAGAGATGAAAAGCTGTAGAAACATGTAATTCTCACGAGCGTGCAGGTTCTAATCATAAGATGTCACAAAGTCACTGCAGATGACTTATTTACATCCACCCCAGATGCCTCTCCCGACTTACCTTCATCTTCCCACACCTTTCCGCAGGACCATCCTCTGCTAAGCGCAGAACGTAGAGGTCCATGTTATACTCTCGACCGCCTCGAAGACTGAAACCAAATCCCTTGGCTCCTCTTTCCAGCTCCACAGTGTAAAAATCTTGCTCCTATTCAAAGAAATTAAACGCAGTTATTCTGGGAGGACTTAAATCGACACACATTTCTCTCTCTCTTCCCAAACACTCTCCATTATGGCTCATTTGACCCAAAGGCAAAATTTGTATCCCCTTCTTGGTGGTTTCTAATTGTTTATTAATATCAATTAACCTTAGGAGTTTGGAGATCCAGAATGTGAAAACATTCATGAGTGTGCATACAGATTGCATACCAACACGCATATATTAAAATTTAATCAGTGAGGCTGTGACTTGCATTTGTGACAGGAAAATCCTTCATTAAATAATACCATCCTGCACATTGCTGGTGTTTTAGTCTCCCTGCCCAAGGCCCTAAAATATCTCATCATTTGGATAGCAACGACAAGCTCCACACATCTTGACAGAGGTTCCTATGCTAGTTAAGGAGAATTGGGAAAAGATTAGGATAGGCTTTGAGAAGGCCAGTGAGGGGGAGGGAAAACAAAAAAAAAGACTTAACTCTATCACCCAGTGTTTCCCAAATCTGCTTCACCTATTATCACTTGTGTATCCTCCATTACCACCTTGTGGGACAGGTAGGTAGCTTTAGGAGCCTCACCTGAAATTCACAAATCTGAGAAACAGCTTAACCAAGAGACATTTTCTTGACATAAATGCCTTTATGAATACCATGACCAGCTACATGCTGTTTTGCTCTTTCTCTGATCACTTATTATTGAGATAATTGATAGCATTTTATTTTGTTTGGTCCTCCTCACCCCTGCCTCCAGAAAAAGGATATCTAGGGATATTTTTCAAAGGTAGTAAAATAATGTTATTTACTTAATAACCCAAGGTGAGTTGATGTTTAGTATATATTTAGTACATAAAAGGTTATTTATGTTAATTGCGAGTACCTTATAAGATACCTGGTAAAAAGAGCTTCAGGAAATTGGAAGGAAATGCACAAAGCCAACAAGGCAAAAAGAGACACAGTCCTCACCTGTGTTGCCTGGGGTGCTTTGAATTCAAACTGAGATTCTGGCTTTGGTTTGGTGGTGTTCCTGCCAAAGCAAGAGAAAAAAAAAAAATATATATATATATATATATATATATATAAGAGCAACCCATGGAGAGCCTGAGAAAGAATCAAAGAGAAGTACCATCACACCACCAGGAGTTACTTTTTCCCCCTGAAAGTAACAAAAGAAGCCAAAGTCATATCTGACCTGGTCTCCTGGGCTCCTGGCTGAGAAGGGGTGTGTGTAGTGGTGATGGTGGCTATCTTCTCTGCATTGGTCAGCAGAGTGGCATTCGAAGACTCTGCAGGGTAAGACAAAGCATCATGAAATGAAGGCCCCGGAGAAGACATTATCAAATTAGATGTGCACAAGCCCCACACCTGAATGACATCTGAATTCTCCGTCACCATTTCAAAACGTTCTGACTTGAATTTCTAAACAAGAGTGTGATGTGAGCCATGTACACCCCCATGACACTCCTCCAACTAGGTATCTCCACAAATGAAATAAAGAGTTTGCCCAAGAAAATGGTACTTTAAAAATCATAGCCAAGGTAGGTGCCTTTCACTCTTCCCCATCACTTTAAAAGGGCAGTCCCATCAAATCACTGCAAAATTATTTCCCAGACTTTTACAGGCTAATAATAAATGTCTCTGCTAATGTCCCTGCAATTTATTGGTGATCTTTAGTGAGTCTGCTTAATTTTCTCATGTGAATAGTCAGTGTTCTAACTTCTTGCTACTAATAAATACACATACAGAGAACATCTACTTTCTTCTCCAAAGCTTTTAATGAAACACAACTAAAAATGTGGAATCCTTGTGAGATCTTGCCTAGTATCACTCATGAAGAGTTATTTTTAAAACTTGCATTAGTCAGAGCCAGTATGTAAATCTAAATTGTACAAATCAGGAAGCCACCCTAATGTAACAAATATGATTATATTCTTATGTAAATTGACTTTCTTCTTCACTAAACACATTCATAAACAACTTCATTAATCTCTGGGAGCTTGGAAACCTAGGATTTGAAAACACTCATGAACATGCCTACAAACTGCTAACTGACATGCATATATAAACATATATTAAAATAATTTACATAGTATCAGTCTTATGTTCTTTTACTATTTCTCCATTAAGATCAAGGCAGATAGTAAACAATGATGAGTAAGTTGCACTATTCAAATTTATTTTTAGATTGACAGTTTGGAACCTGCCACACATTTTCTAATCAAGAAAATGCTAAATGTGGGGGTGAAGTTCTTAGATTAGCCTATACACTACCCCTTTACTTCACACTGTGCCATGAAGTCTAGAAGTTTCTAGGTGTTCTGAGGTTGGCAGTAGGCACTCCATAGTTTGTGGAATACATGTATCTACCCATCACACATAACCAAGTTTCTATGGATATCTCACTAATCCCACTTATTTATGCTCTATCTTCCATTGTACTTTGCTGAAAATGCTACTCAGCTTAGGTCTGACTTTCTGTTATTCTATTTTCATTACAAATAGCTGTTAAAAGCAAAGGGCTGGAGATCAGACCCAGGTTCAAATCTCTTTGTCCTTGACTCATTATCTGTATGTCTTCTTTTCCTTGAAAGGGATGATGACAATAATCATCCCTTTTCTTGGATTAAAGTATATGAAATGTTTAGCACCGTATCTGACATACAGTAAGCTCTCAATATACACTGACTGCAGCCAGTGCCCTCGCTATTTCTATTTTGTATTTATTACTGTGGAAATGTGTTTAAGTTTTTTACACTCGCTGCAAAATGAGACAGTTGAAATATGATTTGAACAGTTTCTATTCCAGCCCTAAAGCTTATGATCTGGATAGTGGTGGTGCAGGATCAGTAAGAAAATGTAACTCAATCAGGTGAACAAAAACTGTGAATCCAGTTCATGCTCCAGAACGACGTCTCCCACAGAACCTGTTTTACCAAATGCTGCACTGGAATCTGAGGGAACAGTAATCTGCAGTCAAGTAAGAGTGAAAAACAGTGGATGAAACAGAAATGTTTTTGCGTGTCTGCGTTTTGTTTTCCCCATGGACCCTTAATTGTGCCAGTATACCTTGTGACCCCCCAAGATGGGGAACGTGGTGCTTCTCAAGCTTGTCAGGTGTATTGGTTACAAGGTCAGTGGCTAGACTCAGACTACCTGGCTTGGCAACCCAAACTTTGCAATTTACTAGCTGGGACTTGAAGGGAAGTTATTTAGACTTTCTATGCTTGAGTTTCCTCACCTACACATACAGAATAGCAGAAATATCTAAGAACACTGATGCAAAAACGACCTGGGAGGAAAAGCATTTGGGCTCGTGCCTGGCACGTAAAAACTGCTCAAAAATTGAAGACCATCTTTTTTATGGGTGGCATGTATTTATTACTGTTATCACAATATTAAGAGCATAATATTAGTCTGTTTTTATGACTGCAGTTAACTGGCACAACCAAGGTGATAAATCTAAGTGGTATTTCATAAAGTCTACCCGCTGTGCCCCTACAAAGGACTAGTAGACTGCAAAACTTGTCAATGTGACTTGCCAGAAGTTTCATAAACATGTATTGGTCCTTTAAAAAAAAACTTCATATTATGTACTGTAATTAATTTTATGGAGACTCTCTGGGAAATCACAAGATTGCTTGGGCCACGGGGAAATCACCATCAGGATACCAAAAAGAAAGTTTCCTTGTAATCAGAGTGATTATAATTACTAAATTGTGCAGAGGTTCCCCTTTAGAGGTATTGGGTGTTTTTGGTAGCCAGAGTTTTCTAGGCAGATCAGATCCTATTCTCAAGCCTTTTTAGTAC
The DNA here is from genome assembly GCF_019320065.1 of Cervus canadensis. NCBI lineage: Eukaryota > Metazoa > Chordata > Mammalia > Artiodactyla > Cervidae > Cervus > Cervus canadensis. The sequence continues at coordinate 24,152,042 of NC_057407.1, forward strand.
TTCTGCCATTTTCAAGGTTTGATGAGATGTAACAGATAACCACTCAACATACGTATAAGTAGAATTCTTTTATTTATTTTCCTCCCATCATTCCTTTGCTATTTTCAAATATTTATATGCAAATCTGTTCTGAGTTGAAGCTTAACATTAAGCATTTCAGAAATTAACATTTAGTATGCAAATGCCTATTTGAGTGAGCCCACTGAATTTTTTTTCCTTTTGTTTTTCTTAATCTATGAAGAACCACCACATTTCAATTATTTCCAATGTGCCACACACCATGTAAGGTTCATTCCCACATGCACTGTTTCATTTCATCCTCATAACTCAAAGAAATAGGTGCAGGTGCAATTGATTACACCCATTTTAGAGCTGTAGACACTGAGGCTTACAAAAAGTAGGCAATATGTCCAAGGTCATCCAGAGAGCAAGTGGAGGCACTGGCAATTAAACCCAGGGCCTGCCTGACAGTTAACTTTTAGTTTCACTCTGTTTACAAGGGAATTATTCATGGGTCAAGGAAATCAGATCTGATTGGTACATTCCCTTCTTAACAAGCAAGTACTTTTACTTTCCTGTATAAATACCACCAACTTCACTAAGTAGTATCACAGATTAATTAAAATACAAAACACTCTGGTTTCGACTTCTAGATTTCCTGGGTCATTTTCAAGCACTATAACTTTTAGCATACCCTCAATTTCCAGGATGCTTTTTAAAAGATCTATAATGTTATATACTTTTAAATGAGCTTTTAAGTCTTCGTTTAGAATCAAACCAAGGCAGTGTGTGCTGAAATTCTCTGCAGCTTTTAAAACTACGGAGTTGAAGCCCATCCTCACAAATTTCTATCTCTATTCCAAAGTAAAATGTCCCCCATATAAAAGAATAAACACAAAAGACGGGTCTGATATAATATACACCCTAGCAACAGTTTTACAAAGGACTGTCAATGTATTTGACTTGTAGAACTCTGAAGGCAGATGGACAGGTTGACTGTTTTCATGATAAATTCCAGCAAGTGCCCTATGTGCTTTCTTAAACAATGTTTATACCTGCTGTAGCTCTCCCGGAGGAATGAAAATGGATGTTACTACCCTTCCCACAGCAATCAGGTATCAAGAGGAGCATATCCTAGCTTCAAGGCACCATCACGGTGCTCTGCTCAATCAGGGCACTAACTTCTGAAAGGAGCTTCTATCTTGGGTTTCAACTTATCTCTGTGACAAGTGATTACCATTCTAACCTTGCTCCCATGTTAATATCCTTAGCTGCCCTTACAGAACCACATTACAAGGCCAAGCAAAGAGACAACCGATACAATCATTCCATTCATAAATATTTTAATGCACAAACACATATGTAATAAATACCTGAAGGAAGCATTTGAAAATTTAAATCCCATAAATATTTGAAAAGTTTGGGGAGACTTTTAAAATGTGTATGATAGAAACTCTGTTCTTCTTGCCTGAGTATATGCTAGCTATCATATCTACAGAGCTTTCTGTTAAGATTAATTAAACTCTTTTAGGCCTCTGCCAAGGAAATGGCACTACCTGTGTCACCAAGCCTTACTTCTGTATGAGTAAATACTTTAAGTCAGAGAGATGTGAAGTACAAAAATAGATACATAAACATGTATAACTGAATCACTTTGTTGTACACCAGAAACTAACACAGCATTGTTAATCAACTATATTCCAATAAAAAGAAAAAACAAACAAACAAACAAAAAGACTTCAGGGAAAAGAGACTATATTTAAATAATGTCTTTTATTTTTATTATTTATTTATTTAGGGTACACCATGGGGCAAGCCGGATCTTAGTTCCCCAACCAGGGATCGAACCCACGCCCCATGCAGTGGAAGCATGGACACTTAACCTCCAAGTAAGTCCCTAAATAAGGTATTTTTAAGTTCATAAATATTTTCATTAGTTTGAACTTGACTCAATCTGATGATTCCATGAGAGCCTGGCTCAGTCAGGATCTGCCCTGTCTGATTAGTCTCACTCACACCCAGGCTTCACAGGGTATTTCTATACACTCCATAGTAGGAGGCATGTGTGCTCTGACTTGCCAGAATTCAAGTTCAAATTCAGTATGTTAAGCCAGTCTGTGGGCCTTTCTGTGTTGCCACGATCAATTTCCTATCCACCTGTCCATCTCTCACAGGAGAAGAGGCTCTACCTTCACTCCACCTCCCAGCCTCTTCCCAAAACTTAGGAGGATGACAACGCCCCTGAACAAAAGCCTGTCTGAGAACTGTGAACAACGCAATAGTGCCCAAATCAAGGGGGGTCATGTTTCAAAGCTTTTGTTGGAGGGGGCTAGCACAGACAGAAAGGTGAGAGGGTAATGGGAGAAAGAGAGTGAGGAGAGAAGTGAAGCTGGAGAATCAGGTGACTGATGACAAGAAGAAAGAACGTGAGCATGCTACTTCCCTGGAATCCAGTCGATTATGATTCCAGGCTTCTATTGCAGGAGGCATGGGTCAGGTTCCTGGATGGGGAAGAATTATGATCCCATACGCCACAAGGCACAGCCAAGAGATAGGGAGTAAGTTCCGAGCATGGCCCAATCAAGGGTGTGTCGTCCTTTTTTTTTTTTTTTTTAATTTGATCATTTTTTTAGTTAGAAAACTAAAACAGTTTGTAGTAAGAAATTTTAAAAAATGGTTATGATGCCTTATGTAAAATAGAAGGAAAAATATATATATATAAAAGTTACTTGGGGACTAATGCCATGTATGGCTTATTCCTTTAAACCATATATTAATATTTTGGTTATGAATTTCATTTAGGGACATTCTCAGTCATTAAATGTATGTGATCTCTCCTTAATTCATGACTCCATTAATAGTAAATGGGTTATCTCTTAGAGGCATCTTTGAATACACATTTTGCAAATATTTATCCTGAATTGAAATATGACTGACATGACAGGATAAAATCAGAAAACACAACTATTCAATGACAGTTTGAAAATGATGACTTCAGTTCAATCCTTGTCTGATAAAAATAACCCCCAAGAACTTGTTAAAATTCCTCAACCACGTTGTGATATTACTTCAAGACTATCTTGCTTTTTAAGTTTCCCTTTGAGGAACTGTGCAAAGAAAGGATGGGTTAGTCTTCAACTCCATAATGAACAAGTAACTAGCCCAGAAACTAATATTAAGTATTTAGCCTCATCTCCTTCAAGTTTGGTCAGCTTCTCTCTTTCTGTCTGACTCATATGAGTGCCTCTTCCTGAAGTGGCTCCTTGTGTTCCTGAGAACAGTACCCTGAACAAGATGGATTTCTAAGAGCTCCTGAGCCACTCTGATGATGGACTTCAGTTTTTTTATGAAGATCACTCAACAAAATGTCCCTCGGCTAGTCCATTAAACACTAGAGTGAGTGACTGAAGTAGACCAGAACTTCCTGACATGGAGAGAATGCCTTCTTTTTACCTTACAATCTACCACGTCCAGCACACTTTTATGGAGAGGAAATGGATCCAGCATGATTTTCTCTTCATCAGATTGCAAAGGTCACTCTCTGTTCTATAGGTTTTTGTAAAATCCTCATGGATTGCTTCAGCATCTTTCCAGATGCTGCCTGCCTTCATTCTAGCTTCCAAGATGGCAATTTTTGGCCCCACTTAAAAGATGAGTATTAGAAATCCACTCTCTGTCAGACTTGATTCCCTTTACCTGCACTTTGAAAATGACAAAGTAATCAGTGAAGAGTTTTATTATCATGGTGGTGAATTCCTGAAATATCTTGCGATGAAATCGCATCCTCAGCAGTACATCTATCCTTAACTACACTGTGTCATCTTTAACATTTACTTTCTTCTTACCAAGATGGCCTGTGATAGCTCTGTTCAAATTTTACACTTTTGAAGCACTGCAGTTTTAAAAAAACCATCTTTTTATTGACAAATGTTATTGGATAATCTATCTTGCTTTCCATTTTTTGGTGTTCAGGTTCTCAAAAAATACTTTCCCTTGCCCAATATTAATTTAACTCAACAAGTATGTGCACAGGAGTATAAGTTGCTTCTGCATATTTATCTTTCCTGATTGTGAATTCTTTTCTAAGCTCTTCCCTCAAGGAGCTCTTTCTTTCCTTCCTTCCTTTTTGGAAATTTTCATTCCCACAGACTGACCAACATAGACTCAGTAAGTTATATCCTGCGTTCGTTTCTTTTGAATTAATTTTCTGAAATCCCACCACAGCATGGAGATAAATATACCTAAATTTATATACTACATTAGGCTCTCTCCACCATTTGTCACCAAATTTTCCTAGCTTCCTTCATCTTTTCCACTAGGAACCTAGGTTATATCATCTTGTGACCACTTTCCTAAATTGTAATAGCTTTCCAGAGTGGTGATTTGGTAGAATGGACTCTAGACCAGATGGTAAATTACTAACCATGCATTTGAGGCAGGCTGAAATAGACCATCATTCAAGGAGCTATTTTTTCCCTCCACATTTGGCAGCGGGTATTTCTGGTACAGAGAAACATCCCTGTTCTTAGAATGAACAATTTTCAAATATTTATTGTTTGGTTTTAGACTTACATCTTCTGAAATGCACAGCCTATAGTACTCAAATTTTAAACTAACATGGCTCACTTTCTAGCAATTGGTAGATAAAAATGTTGATCTGGTGAATTACTTTCAGATAAAACTTCTGATTTTCTTATTTTACAGATCAGTGGCATAGAATTCTATCACACTATCACCATAAACCACAGTTTTCTCTTGAGAAATACCCACTGACTTTTGGAATATATTTTATTTTATAAAATATATAGTAAGAATGAAAAAAAAAGACACTGAAACATTCTGGGAAAAGTATCACTTTTTTCTCAAGGGCAAAGTCTGCTTAGAAGGAAGTCATTATACAGGACTTAATTCTCTGAAGGCTCTTAGAGACATTAGTGTATCACTCTATTTTTATTAAATAATACTAAAATAAGTAAATACAATGTAATGTAATATAGTATTATATAAGATAATAATATAGTACATAAGAATAATAAAGTAAGTACTGATATTTTTTGCTGGAAAACTTTTGGTAGTGGGGGCGGTCCTGCATACTGTAGGATGTTTAGAAGTGTCCTTGGTCTCTACCCACTAGATTCTCAGGTAGCACCTACTCCAGACAATGCCAAATGTCCCCCAAGGGGCAGAATCACCACTGTTATAAAAGAACCAAAGATCTAAATTGAACCAATCAAACAAACAAATAAGAACAGGCCTAGTTTAATGGAAGCCTGTCAAAATATTAAAAATACTGAGATTTTATACTTTCTTCATCCACATGCAAAAATTAGAGACAAATCATATGGCACAAATTCTAATAACCTCCTATTAAATAAAAAACATGGATGCATTCACTTACTCTGATCAAAAAAAAATTTTAAAAAACCAGTATTGGCTCTCCATTGTCCTTACATAGGTTTAATGATATCATCATACTATACACTCAGATTTTACATTCCTTTTTTTAAAAAAATCATTAATAATTTCCAGGTAGAATATCAGGCAAGTTTTACCACCTATACTCAAACTATTCTGTTGTTTTAAAGACAAGGACACCAGGCTAAAATAAATTGGAGAGAGTTAAAAATTTTCTGATTATGTTTATCTCTGTAGCAAGACAGGGTCCCTGGGCAAGAGGATGAAGTCAAGAAGGTGAGGTAAGATGTAGTAACAGTGGCTCAGGAGTGCTTGATGGGTGTCCTCAGAGAAGGTCGGAGAGGACTGTCTCTTAAGCCAACACTATTCAACTACATGAACACCAAAGACAGAGTAAGACCGGAGAGAGAGAGAGAGACAGAGACACACACAAGAGGTATACTTTACCATCCCCAGGGATGATGCGGAGGGTGACTGTGTTGCCCGCTTCCTTGATGAGGTTGACAATGTCAGAGTGGGATTTGTTGGTGATGGAACATCCATTTACTGCCAAGATCCGGTCTCCTACTTTCAGCTTGCCGCATCGGTCAGCAGGGCTCCCCTCAATAATCCGACCTATTTTGTGAGGCATGGCCACACATGCATTGCCTGCTTTGATAGTCAGTTTTAATTTTTTTTTTTAATGTTACATGGGAATAGAGTGAAGGGAGGAGAAAAAGGGTTGAAAAGGGAAAGAGAAGGTTAAGTGTTAATTAATTAAAGCATTAAGCAAATGTTATTAAAGGAGAACTCTGTGCCGAGGGTCAAAACATTGGCAAAGTTCCGGGCATTTGTGTAAGAAGTTACAGTCCTAAACAATAGTTCATCGTTGCAGTCCTTTCCCGATTTAAAACGAGGGGGACACCCCAGCTTTCCTCTTTCTATCAGTGGCAAAATTTGGGATCTTTAGCAATTTCCAAAGATTCTCAAGAGCCCCCAAAGTAACCTGCCATGGGCTTATTTGGGGACTTCAAACATGAAACCCAGAGCTGGGATGGAAGCTTTTGCACATTCTGTGTTCATGTCACTTCATTTTTGCCAGATGTTGCTTAAGCTTCTGCCAATGTTTTGTTCTTTCTCCATTTAGAAAAAACAATCACTGGGTGTCTAGTGAGGTCAGAGAGTCCACCAGTGCCAAAAATCCAATCTAAAAACACCTAATAGACAAACACTTAAGACTTTCTGCCTGCTATGCAGCATGATGAAAGCTTTAGCAAAGGGGCATAATTACAAGATGAGCCAAGAAAGCACCCAACCTTGACACGCATTTTTCCTTTTATGACCTTTGCTCAATCAGCTGCTCTCGTGGGCTTTCAGAGAAGGGCCCAAATGGCTCATTAGCTCTGAAATCCTCCTTCTTCCCCATAGAAATCCCCTCAAAACCATAAGAAAATCTAGTACATACTCAGACTGAGGACAGTGATCTGAAGCTAGGTTCAAATCATTCCTCAACCCTTTTTCTTTAATCATTTCCTTTGTCCTCCTCAGTTACTACATAGCTCAGACAGGAAAAATCAGGAAAAGTGCATTTGAAGAAGATGTGCTCTGAGGCACTTCATGTCACAACCAAAAGTGGCTGGTAACTTTTAGAAGAGAGATGGAAATTAGGCTTTGAGGCTTGATCTAGGGTTTCCAGATACTTGCATACTGAGTTGTAAACCTTCTTGGGCATGTCCACTGATTTTGAGAGTTTGTCTTTCTGTAAAGATAGTTACATAGTTGAGCCATCTTTGGGAAAGGGTGATAAAATTAACATGGGAAACCCTGAAATAGAAGGCTCTTCCATCCTAATTCAGAGTGTGAGGATAAAATGTATGGGAAATGAGCTGCAGTTCCTTTGAATTTCAGCATATTTGCCTGAGTCTGTATCACTGGATGTTAAGGTTAAGGTTAAATAATTTTTCAAAAGAGAGTTAAACAGTCTTCTGGAAAGCAACAAGCAGATGTGGTGGAAAGCCTCCATACTCAAATTCAAGGTCTTGATTAAGTTTAGCCCATCTCCAAGGACAAGTCCCATGGGAAAGGAATCATATAGCAGGTGGGAGGAAAGCTCTGCATAGCTCAGAAGAGAAGTCACATGCAAGGTATTAGGGAAAGTTTAATTTGTTCATTGTAAAAGTTGGAGGAAAACAATCAAAGACCAAATTGTGAGTGAAGACATTCGATATCTGTTAAACAACACAAAACCTCCCACCAGACATATCTGTTGTTTCATTCTAGAAGGGGAAACTGAGAACTCAAATTCTGAGAATATCACCAGGTGCATAGGGACAAACTGCAAATCTGAAGAAAATAACTTGAGATGTCATTGTCCCCTCTGGTTTTCTTTTTATTTTTAAATTGGGCCGAAAAGTCTTCAAAACTAATGGAGAAACAAACCAAAAAACCACCCTGCCTTGAGGTCAAGTCACCCACCACCCACGACATGCTGTGATAATGCTATTAACAGAGCTCACAGAGGCACTGTTAGTAACGGGTGTTTGTTATTGCAGCCACACATGCACAGACCTGGCTTGACGCACTGTCCCCCTCAAGTTTGCACTTTAAAGGGACATGACTTTGGCAGGAAGCAAAGTACCAAGACTAAACGGAGACAAACGGAGTTGTACCAGAGCAGAAATCCAATAGGATGGAGCACCTAGCCGATGTTAGCCAGCAAGCGACCTGGACCACTGGTCCTCAGACTCCTTGTGGGTAGGTCATTTGGAGACAGAGCTGAAGCATGTTTCAAAGCCTGCACAGCCCTTCCCATCTCCCATCGTGTTCCATATAACTAACAAATGTGCTTGGGGAAAACAACAAATGACATTTTATTTAATGAAGAAGGTGGATCAGTTCTGGAGTACATACTTATGATCCATTTTAATAGGAAGACTCATGATTCCGAGTTCCTGGAATCACCCGGCTTCCTATTTGTCTCAGCCCGTGCACCATGCAGAGGGTGGTAGTTGTGTTTCTCCACTCTCTGCTGAAACCCCCAACATCTGGATGAGACAGGACAACCACCCCTGCAAGAATTCAAGGGCAGTGAAGGCAAACAGCTCTGCACTCAGATTTTAATTAGATTCTCCACCAGCCAACAGTAAACATATTATTTTAAATTAAAATTTAAAAATTTCAGATGGAGATAGGTAGAGTAGAGGAAGGACACAGATAAGATGGAAAGGGCATTGCATGTATATTTTTTACTCCTCACACCTCTATTTTCCCCCCCAGACATTTATTTCTACAACCATATGCTTCTTTTAAAAATGTGGAGACCTTCTGAGACAACTGCTATGATTGATACCCTGCTCAGGACCTTGCAAAGGTCTGTCTATGGCAAGAATTTCTCACACTTCATCCTGTCAAGGGGCTTCTTTGCAAATGTCACCTATGCATGAAGTTGTCTGCCTGTAAACGTGCTATCAGAATGGAAGCTGAAGAGTTAAAAAAAAAAAAAAAAATCCCAACCTTCAGGAAGGGAAAAGCTACCCAATAAAGTCCGTCCCCAATTAAGACTTTCATTACCTGAAGCGGAAAGCATGACAAGCATTTCTGTTAATGAGATTCTGGCTCGTCTTTCCCCTCTCCAGAGAACAGCCACCCCAGGAAACGCTGGGGAGCAGAAGTGACCACACTCACCGAACGTCGTGCCGGCCTCGGGCCTGCTCACCGACGACACGATGACGAAGCCGAAGCCCTCGTTCTCGCCGCGCCGGATCTCCACGTCGTAGGGCTGGACCACGGTGCTGACCACACCGCTGCCGCCGCCGCCGCCGCTGCCGATGCCGCTGGTGCTGCCGCTGCCCGAGCTCACCGTGTTCAGCGAGTTCTGGCTGCCCTGCGGGGTCCGCTTCTCCTCCGTCAGCGAGGCCGGCTGGTTGCTACTGTGATGGGATGAGGCTGGCGAGGGCACCTCGTTCTCGGTTTTGGGGGCTGTGCAAGAGACGTACCTGTTGGTTACCCGCCTCTGCAAGAAATGTGCCCTGTCACCCCTTCCCCCTTCCCCCATCCACTCCACAACCAAATCAAGAGAGTGACAGCTACGACAGCACCTGGCCTCACATAACTGAGACAGGAACTGAAAACCACTCTGATAAGTATTTACCATTCAGGATCTACAGACATCGATACCATGGGAGAACAACAAAGGGGACACCCAGACTCTGTTACATTTAGGGCATACTGTGTATCAGCATCTGTATTTGGACTCAAATCTGCAGTAAGACTGGCCCACTCTGAAGTATTTCCTGCTTCATAGATTGAAAAATGACCCCTTGACATTATGCTAAGTGAAATAAGTCAGACAGAGAAAACAAATATTGCATGGTATCACTTAAGTGTAGAATCTAAAAAATATAACCAACTAGTGCATTAACAAAAAAGAAGCAGACCACACATACAGAGAACAAACTAGCAGTTATCAGAGAGCAGAAGATGGGGGGAAGGGGTAGGGGAGTAAGAGGTATAAACTATTAGGTATAAAATGAGCTATAAGGATATATTTTACAATGTTCCAATGTAGCCAGTATTTTAAAATAACTATAAATGGGCTTCCCTGGTGGCTCAGATGGTAAAGAACCTGCCTGCAATGCAGGAGACCTGAGTTTGATCTCTGGGTTGGGAAGATCCCCTGGAGAAGGGAATGGCTACCCACTCCGGTATTCTTGCCTGGAGAATTCCATGGACAGAGGAGCCTGGCAGGCTACAGTCCATGAGGTTGCAAAGAGTTGGACATGACTAAGTGACTTTCACTTCATTTCACAAATGGAGTATAACCTTTAAAAATTGTGAATCACTGTATTATACACTTGTAACATGTATAATATTGTACAGCAGTAAGACTTCAATGAAACAAACAAAAACAACCCACTGAAGGAAGCATAAGATGTGGCCCACCATCTTTGCCTCGGAGACGTATCTGCATTCAAGTTGTCATTGCTCTCAAGTCACATTTCTGCTCAGCTTTGCAAACAGTTTTGCTTCTGCTTTTTCCATCAGAGAGACTGTAAGTTGACAGCACCATTATGATGTCCCTACTGCAGGATTCCTGACAACACCTGTCAGAGGTATACTTCGCTTTTCTCCCCAGCTTCCAGATGTCAATGATCCACTCTGATCACACAATTGGATACATTAACCTCCCTCAGAATTCATTTTATCAAATTCCAGTTTTATTGCTTTATTAAGTGACAGGGTAAACTACTCCTAGATAGCCACAAAAGTGGGTGGGACCACTTATTTTTCATGCCAAAAACAAAATATGGGTTCAGATTTGGGATAAGACTACTAAATTTATTCCCTAAAGCATCTCCTTTCATAGATTTCATTTTATGGTAGGAATATACAGAACCTAAAAATTATTACTGTAAGCATTTTAGATATATACTTCAGTGGCATTAAGTATAGAAACACAGTTGTACAACCATCTCCACCAGCTATCTCCAGAACTTTTCATCTTCTGAAACTGAAGTTTTGTATTTTTTAAACACTAATCACTTTCCCTGGCAACTAATCACTAATCACCAACCCCTGGCAGCCACCATTCTTTCTGTCTGTATATTGACTACTCTAGGCACCTCATGGAGGTAGAAGCATACCATTTTTGTCCTTTTGTGACTGGCTTATTTCACTGAGCCTTATGTCTCTCCAAAGATTTAATAGGCCTTTTTACCCAAGAGCTTAAAACCCCCAATATTGAAGATTTTAAAAAATAAATCTGAAACAAAAATCTCATTGCTCTATTATTTTTATTTGAACCAGTGAAATAAAAGTCTTCAACTCAGAGACTCTTCAACTCATCTTAAAAGTCATTTCTGATTGCTGTTGGCTACATGGGACACTACGTTATCCCGACGCCATAAATGAGCTCTCAGGACATAAATGATTAACACTGCTTTCCATGGCGGCAATAGGTAGTAGGGCTCTCATACTGGACCCTGATGTCTTAATTCTTTTGAAATTAATTATATACCATTGAAGTGAGTTCTACTAATTTTTCCTAAACAAGGAGCCAGTTGATTTTATTTGACAAGTAGCTGTTTCACTAGTACTATAGCTATGGAGAGTTCATGAAATTTCATGCCATACTTTTTCGGTAATTCCACTGATATAACATGGAATTTTTTTCTTCTGCATTCTGGGTTGTCTTGAATACTTGGAGGTGGGGGCTGCCAACAAAGGTGATGAATGAATGTGAAAGGAAGACACTCAATGGACTGTCTCAAAATGGCAGATCCTAACACAGAAATAAACCATGATTCCCAAGGATGGCAAGAAAGGAAGGCTAAAATCAGCAGGCAGTTGGAGGGAGTAGAGAATTGCCAAGGGTTTTACAAAACAGGTTACATTTGAGTTAAGGATGTACAGGACTTCCAGGTGTAGAGGAAGAAATCAAAGATAAGCCAAAACTGGCTAGCCATACGGCTTTCTTATAGAGAAAAAGTAAAAAACTAAAATAGTTTAATACATATGGCTGTCAACAAGAGAGTAACTTTTTTATAAGCTTATTTGACAGCATGAAACTGATTTTTGCTCTCCTATTTGGGTGCTACAATTCACCTGTCACAGTGACCTCTTTTGTTGAGAATTCTCATCAAATGAAGACAACGACTAAGTTCTGGTTGGCAAAGGGATGGAGGGACATAACATATATATTCAACTAGCTTTCTTCTAAAAGCCTTTGCTGGATATGCACGGCTGGCACATTAAAGTACTTTTGAGTGACAGTAGTTTTGGAGGGTTTGAGAGAAGCAAACCATCTGGAAATTCTGTGCTTAATCACATTTGCAAACATTTGCTAAAATAGATGCTTGAGAAGGCAGACACAGGAAGGGGGCCTCTTCTGTGCATAAAGTGACAAGGTAATGTCTAAAGGAATGAATGAAAAACATACCCGCAAACACCACTTTACGCCGCACTGTCAGATTGACGTGGCCTTGCTTGGCGGCTTGTTGCATAAGCTGGACCACAAGCTGGTGTGATTTTCCAATGACTGGTGTCCCATCCACACAGATTAATTCATCCCCAGACCTCAGACGGCCATCCGTATCAGCAGCACCCAGTGGTACGATGTGACCAATATAAATCTGTTGAGTAATTAGATGATAGATGAAACACTAAGCTTTGGGTTTACTATTGCAGGCACACCTTGGTGATATTGTGGGTTCAGTTCCAGATCACCGCAATAAAGCAAGTATCACCACAAAGCGAGTCACATGATTTTTTTTCCCAGTGCATATAAGTTATGTTTACCCTATCCTATGCTGGTAGTTTTGATTTCCCAAGTGGCACTAGTGGTAAAGAATCTGCCTGCCAATTCAGGAGACCTAAGAGACATGGATTTAAACCCTGGGTCAGACAGATCCCCTAGAGAAAAAAACGGCAACCTGCTCCAGTATTCTTGCCTGGGAAATTCCATGGACAGGGGAGCCTGGTGGGCTACAGACTAAGGGGTCACAAAGAGCTGGACATGACTAAGTGCTCAAACAAACACAGATCCTGTAGTGTAGTAAGTGTGTGATAGCATTATGTCTAAAAAGGTACATACCTTAATTGAAAAAAAAAACTTAAGTGTTAAAAAATGCTAACCATCATCTGACAATGGAAGGTTGGCACCAAACTTCAACTTGTAAAAAAAAGGAATTTTTGCAAATCTTAATGAAACAAGGCTTGTCTGTGCAATGATGGCCTTCACATCTCTGAGCAAAATTCAGTCCATTCATTTGTGTCTGCATCCGTGCCCCTCACTGGGTTCTAGCTGCTGTGCTAGGTGGTACAATAATTCTTAAATGGTGGAAAAAAATAACTTTTTGTTGTTTGGTTCCTTGACATTTTTCTGTGGTTTGCTGATGACGCATTCTTTTTTCCCCTTTGCAGAAATCAATCATTTTACTCCCTTCAGAGGCAAAACTTTTTCTCCTTTTCTATCTACCTATAAGCCTTCTGTTCAGAAAATTCCGATAAGTATAACAGTAATACAACTTTTCTTTAAAGGTCAGCATGTGCCTAGCAATAGGGAATGCATGATAAATATTGTTAAATGAAAGGGTGAATCAAACAAAGTCTGGTTGGGTATCCCTATTTCCATAGTCTATAGCATTGGCATGCAGAGCAGGTATTGTTAGATTAACCAATCACTGAACTTCACAGGTGGCACAGTGGTAAAGAATCTGCCTGCAATGCAGGAAACACAAGAGACACAGGTTTGATCCCTGGGTCAGGAAGATCCCCGGGAGAAATAAATGACAACCCACTCCAGTATTCTTGCCTGGAAAATACCACGGACAGAGGAGGCTGGCGGGCTACAGTCCATGGAGTCGCAAAGAGTTAGACACAACTGAGTGACTGAGCACATCACAAACTTTAGCTAAAACATCTGTGTTTTCCTTCCTTTCTCACTAGGTAATAATGCACAACGGTCTTTACGTGACATGTATCTTATACAAAAAACTTTGGTAGAAGAGTGGTTAAGAATATGGACTCTGGAATCACAGCCTTTCCAGTCCCTCCATTTACTAACTCTGTGATCCCAGGCAAGATCACATTAACCTTTCTGTGATTTCATGATTTGAAAATGGGGGTAAATTCATAGATTTGATGCATACATGAGAAGGATGTATGTTAAAAGCCTTTAGCATAGCAACTGGCACATAGTAAGCACACAAAAAAATGATAACTATTTTTATTATGATGAGGAAAATTTGAACAATACTTATCTTTAGTTCTTTTTTCCCCTTTCAAAAGAATCCCGTGGTGGTCTCCTCAATGTATTCTAAAGTTGAGGCCCGGAGAGATTAAATGTCTCCTGATCCTTGTTCAGGGTTCTTTCTCTAATTTTGTAAAGAGTGGTCCTACTTTCTCTAATCTCTCATAATGCCTTGTCAAGTGCCTTCTAAGTCCTAGCTGCTCAATATACAAAGCCAACGACCTGCTGGCAGATTTAACAAAACTGGCCAGAAGGATCAGGCCATTGTGTTCTCAGCTGATGTCTATTCCTATTTTGCTTTTTTTGGTTTCCATTTCTTTGATAGGGAGCTACAGATGCTGCAGCTGCCACCCTCCACAAACATGAATACACACTTTTTAGAAAGGATCTAGTCTCTTCTTCCTCGAGACAGAAAGAGCGCCACAAAATCCAAAGAATAACTCCCACTGGTTAAGATGAAAGAGCCAGAGAAGATATATATATATATAAAAATATATAAATATAACTGAATCACTTTGCTGTATAACAGAAATTAACACCAACATTGTAAATCAAACTTTTTTTTTTTCCCCCAAAAGATGAAAACAGTTTTGGGCACACCGAGTGGGACTCAAATCTTGGTGATCTGTCACTGATGCCAATTGGTTTTGAATTCTTAGAAATTAGTACTGTGAGGGACAGGACGGGGCAGGGAGACAAGAGACTCACAGGTTCCCCTGGTTCATTGCCACCCAGAATCCTAAATCCAAATCCAGTCTCTTTTCTCCAGAGGAAGATGTCCTGTTCTTGATAATCTGGAACTGCAGAGAAGGGAGAGGAAGAGAGAGATTATTTCTCTGATAAAAGAATCAGAGCCCTAAGGCGAACACAGTGACAGGACCAATACTGATGGTGCTTGAATGGATGACAGCTTTCAAACACAGACAAGCAAACAAAATAATCTGGACAGGTGAAATAAAAGAGGACAGTGAGCGGAAATAAATGGTGGGGACAGTCATTGAGCCTGAAGTGTTTTTTTTTCCAAAGGACTAATCACTGTCTGATAATTCCTCATCAAGAAATTATCCCTGATGAAGGCTGCAGTCAGCGCTCGCCATTCTCCTGGGTATTGTTGCAAGAGGAATTTAGTAAATTAAAATTATCATGCTCTGTACCACAAAGTGGGTGCCCATATCTGAGGAAGGAGTTCATGCTAAGTCAGACTGACCTCTGATGCGGAGTCGGGGGATGAGGATTCAGTAGACCTCTTAAGTGCCAATGTTATCAACTACAAGATGAAAAAAAAACTTATGGCAAAAACTAAAAAAAAAAAAATCACTTCTGTTTTTCCTTAAAGTAATCAAGACTACTAGCACACTGATAATATGATCTGTTAGGTCATTTTTGCCAAATAAGTTACTCTCAAACATCCTAATATTTCCCAATTTAGGACATTTATTATGATTTCACTACTATTACCAAAAAGTAGCCAGTCTTCTATATCCTTAAGATCAATGGTGACAACAAACTGTTCTACATAAATGAACTATATTTCATCACTAAATGAGTTTTTTACTCCATGATTTGCCTATAATATTTCAACATTGTAAGTACTAATTTATTATCCAATAACTTGATATTTTACTTTCAAAACGCAGTAATAGTCCAGGGTTTTGAAATGGAAAGCTCATTTTTTGTTTAAAGAAAAGCAATTTCCATAAGACCATGCTTACTGTACATGAGACTGTCCTATACACCATTATGACTTAACTAAGGAAATAAAAAAAGGTTATTCCTATTTAATTCTTACTTAATATTCTAGTGTATTTGTAGTGTGTTTTATAGTCTATGAAATGACAAATCTTTTATTTAAAGAGAAAAAAAATATAATTTAGTGGCTGTGAATCCTAAAAGAGATTTTCAAATACTGCTCTGCAGAATTTCTGGTTTCTTTAATTCCTTGGCTTTGGGGCTGAAGGAGTGTGTAGATACTAAGAATTTAATTTCCACCTTCTCTGATTTTGTACAATGGGATAGGAAAGAAGAAGGTGGTTATTCAGATTTCAAGCAGGTGACAGATGTCCCATTTTGGGGACTCACCCATGAGCTTAAAATGTACAGTGAATGAATATGCCAAGAGAGAGGAAACTAAATGAACAGGTAAATACAAGTCAGAGGAGTCTGAATCCAATATTTGTGCTTGAGCTACCTTAATGCTGTGCTTTCAATGAATCTTCTTATCCAACGCATTTTTATAATAATTGCCGGGGCTAAGCTGTAAGACGCCATGGTACATGGAGTTAAGCTACATCACAGTACTCCCAGAAACACAATTTGAGAATGATATTTTCTTGAGCGTGCTAAGGTAACAATATTTTCTTTCTGTTTGAGTAGCTGGCTAAAGGGTATTTGCTGTAATAGCCTCATTGAAACAACAAATTAAATCAAGTTGAGTCTCCATCTTAGGTTCACTCAAGCAGGAGGATTATTACCAAAATAGACCATGGGTGCTTTCCAGCCAATACAAGGTTCTTGGCAGAGTCTGCCTGAAAATAGTTGAACTTTTCTGTGAACAAGGAAAGACCTCTGCAGAGATCTCCAGCCCAGACCAATTTTTATTTTTTTTGCAGCATCATTTAACACCAGAACACTTGCCCATCCTATAGTGACACCAGATGTAGCAACAGACTTAGGCTTATCAAACAGTTTAACCCACTGGAAAAAAATTTGTTCTCAGAAATAAGCAAATGACAAATTTACTTAAAGAGTGTCTGACTGAAAATGAAGATGCCCAATGACAGACCCCAAGGATGCAGAAGACGCAAACAATGAACCTTCAGGAAAACACACACAAACACAGATAAGTTACAAAGAAAGTCTTTTGGCTCTTGAACTTGAGCATTTTGACAATTATATTCTTCTACCAACCAAATACTATGTACCACATATAGAACTTTGGTGATCAATCAGTACTGAAACATATTACAGAATTATTTTATCTTCTTTGTCCTCTGCTGCCACTTATTCCCAATGGCATTAAAGTTTCTAAACTACTCCCCCCCAAATGTTTTTCTGTTCTTTTCTTTATTTCAGGAAGATTTTATTAGAATTAAGTTTTTAGGAGGTAGCAGGGTAGAACCAACTTTCTGATATTACTATCACCTTTTTATTTTCCCAGTCTAAATCAAGAAGAGCTAGGAAAATCTCATCCAGCTCTCTTTACTTCTAAGCCCTGGCACACGGGACAGGAAGAGTAGCTCATTCCCTTTGGTAATTCTACTAACAACCCAATAGAGCAGTCAAAAGACTTCCTTTGATAATTAGAGACAATGGAATCACCAGGTTTGCAGAGAACCCTCCTGGTGTCTCCATTACTATAGACACACAACATATTTGCAGACTTGGTTACAACATGCCTATCACTCTTTACTTCACCTTGTCTTTGATCTAGGCTTGGTCAACAAGAGAGTCCCAAACACTTCAGTTCTTGGCATCCCTCTTTCTTCCCTCCTTTTTCTGAGTTTCTTCCCACCCCCGGACCAATGGGAACATCAAACAAAATGAATAATAATAGAGAAATGAAAGTTTTCAGTGGATCCTTACTCTGACATTCTCCAAAATTCGTGGAATTGATTTCTCTCTCTCTTTCACCCTTGCTCAATCCCGATGCAGGCGAAGGTGACATAGCTGGAATATTAATGTCACAATTTTGCAAAGCTTAATGTATGTGCTTTCTCTTACTTCATTTTAATTTAGTTTTGATTGATAAGGAATGTGCAGTTAAGCTTTCACAGTAAAGGTCAAGGCTGCTGTGGATTTTAAAAGACTATAGTTTGAGTCTTTTCTTTTTCATGGTACTTTTCTTGTCAAAAAGCTAGAATTTACAACTGTACTATTGAGAATTTCATCGAACCAGCATTACCATCTTAAGACTCTTTCTATTTAATTATACTCTAAAGTACCCATTCTCATATGACCTTGTTTGAATCATGTCATGAACTTGAGATTTATCTAAACCACTTACTTCCTTTTGAGAAAAATGTAAGCATGCTTTTGTCATTTAAAATAATATCAAGTTTCTGATGGGATTAATTCTTGGACTAATACCTGTTCAGATGTATTCTTGGCGGTTCAACCAAAATACTCTTTTATTTGGTGACACAAGTCATCAGACGTGGCCAAGAGTTGAACAAATACACAAGTAAGAACTGTCACAATAGCTCTTAAAATCTAGAGCTTCCAAGCTTCTTAAACCATGATAAAGGAGCTGTATACCAATTCAAGCTCAGTAAGCATGTCTCTCAAGGGACAGGTGTACGCTGGTTAATATGACAGCTCTGTCATTTTTTCTTTCCCAACTCTCTTGTGAACAGGTAAAGTTTCAAGTGAAAGCTTTAGATTTTCTTTTGTAGTAAACACTAGTGGATACCAGCTGCTCTTCCTGAACATTTACAAATAATTGACTTCATCAATGTCATTTTTTAAAGATATGCACAACTGCCATGTAATCTAGAAAAAATACAAAACAGGCAAAGTGGCTTTTAAGGGACTTCCATGCTTGTTTTTAACTGAACATTTAAGTTCATCAAAGGGATTTATTAACACATCTGTAATTCAGATTGATTCATCTGGATACTGATGTTTTGACAAACGGCCATATCAAGAATGTGGTATTCACAGTATTCAGACCATGTGAAGGAATTGGATCAGAGACTTGGTTAAGAATCTTCACACTGCCCCTCACAATAAAATGAAATATAAGGAAAATATATTTCCCCCTCAAAAGGGGGATAAATTAAGGGTACAATGAAGGTGCTACCATTGACTTTAATTTTCTTGTTTTTCCTGGAGTAGTTTGCCTTGCGGGGAAGGGCAGGGAATCACACCTAATGAGGCTACATGTTGTAATTTTTCCTTTTTTCAAAAAAGCAGATTAAAAAACAGCCTGTGGGAATGGCAGAAACTGATCTGGAATAAAGCAAAATACTGATTAAAAGACAAGACTAATGTAGGTTCATTCAATAGGTACTGTGAAGAAAAAAAAAAATCTGTGATACATACTGAGTAACTATCATGGAGAGAGAAATCTTATCATTACCCTCATTTAGTCGTGAGGAAGAAATCCATCTGAATTTTAACATCAATTAGGTTCTACAATCACTCAATTATGGAGCCTCTAATCATCAAAAAAAACAAAACTGCTTCTCATTTGTGAGAATGAGACATCCTTAGATGTCCTAGAAAGTCAAGGCCTAAAGAGGCACCATTCCCAATGTTTCGGTCTGCTTCTCATTCTAGGTTTTGAGCAGCTGGCTGTGGCAGAATTACAGTTTGTTTGTTTTTTTTCCTGGTAAAAACTTCTTAAAAAATTAAATACCAAAGTCTTGATATAACAGAAATACCACTTAATATAATAGAAATACCATTTCTATCAAGGTAAAAATGGCATCTGAGCTACAGCCTCATATTCCTTCAGTGTGTTAGAATTGTCTGTCAATCCATGTAGCCCTCACCAGCACGTCAGGACACAAATTGTTTTACTGCAGAAAGATTCATACATGGGAAACTCGGTCATAAATGTGTACTCTACTGAGAAAAGCAGGGATATGGTCAATAAAGCGGTATCTCCACATCAGGTGAAGTTGGGTCATTGACTGGAGGAGCCATGTGCTTGGAAATGTGAAGGGAATGTGAACATATTCCTCTTTGAAAAACATTTCTTCAATGAAATCATTGCAATCAATGAGAAGACACAGTGAGAACAGACGCCAGGTTCATGCTTAGCAATACTGCTTACAAGGGATGCTCCAAATGGAACTTCATTTCTTCTGGCCTGAATTCAGGCATACTCCAGGGGTCTTTCTAGTCCAGAGACTAAATAAATCCTTCTCAAATTATCGGGCTTTTGCCAGCATAGTGAAGCCTTAGCCAAAAGAGTGTACTTAATTCCACATACTACTATAGTGAGAAGGTAATGATCTCTCTCCCTTGAAGAGGAAAAGGAGACAGGCGAACCCCTGGGTAACTTCTAACACTTGACCGTCACCAAGACAGGCCTTGTGTCCCCGAAGTGCTGACTTTCACCCAGCAGTGTGGCCTGCTTTCAGACAGGGTTGCTGGGTTCAGTCCCCTGTTCGGTTTGGGTCACAGAGGAGCTGCTTCAGCCAGCAAGGGAATTGCTTCCTGGCCAAGTCCGAGGGGGTGGGCAGCAGGCTGCAGCACTTCCCATACCCCCACCACCTCTGTCTTACCTCTCCAGAGGGCTGTACCGAGAGAATGCCAGCTATGACTCCAAAGGACACTTATGCTGAGGGGAGTGGGGGCCAGGAGGATGGACAGAATGACTCCCTTCTCTATTCCAATTTTAATCAGACTCTTCAGCAGACCCTCGTTAAACATGCTCTCCTACCCAATGACAACAAAGTGCATGTACTTTATAGTTACTTTGTCCTGACCACACTTACGGAAAAAATGTCAGTAAAATCAACAGCTAAAAAAAAGGGAGAAGGGGGGTCTATTTGCACACCCTAAGATTAAAGCATTTTTAGGAACTTGGATTTAGTAAGATAAATGAATATTATTTGTGGTGAACAGTCTTTGGAAATCATCTCACAATAAAAAGCAAAAAAAAAAAAAAAAGAAAAAGTCCAGGGACTATTTAGTTTATCAGAGCCAATAAGACATCAGTAGATCACATTTATCAAAAAGGTGAAGCTGAAGGAACACACACAACTACAGTATAAACAATTAAAGCGCAAACACCCACTGCTTTTTTTTTTCCTTTTTGAAGGGAAGGCTTAGAAAGACTAATAACAGTTAAAAACATTACGAGTATTCTTAAAAACCAAGAGACCACTAAGAAAGCACCAAATTTCTTCTTATTACTCTTGCAATCCACACCAATTGTATTTATGTTCTATTGTATATGAGAGCCCTTTCACAAGACAGGAGCTCGAAGGAGGCCACCATCTCTACGCAGGAAAGCATTAATGAGGCAGTAGCTCATATCTGCCACTTCTTCTAACAGAAAGGAAAAATAAATCCATTTCCCCCCCAGGCCCTTCATCTGATGACCATCCATGACTACCCCACCCCACCCAAACAGATGACAGAACAGAGTCTCCATGAATATCCAGCAGATTCTATCACTGCTCTGAGATGCTGTCACCTTTCACCTGGATTCATCTCTCTCCTGTTCACACACTGACAATCTATTCTCAACAACCCTCAAGACAGAGTTGGAGCACCAAGATGGGGTCCAGGCAAGACAGGAGCCAGGGGGCTACTCACGTCGATTTTCATACATGCTCCTGGACTGGGCCCAGATTTTAAAGGGATCTGGTTTTTTCTGCCCAGAATTGTCGGTCTGATCTGGAGCCGGGGCCTCGGCGGGTGGGAACTCGGGCAGCACCTGTGTGCTGTGGCTGGGGGAGGCAGCGTGCAGGCTTCGGTGGCTGGCGACACTATGCTGGGAACTATTCTGGCTGTCTTTTCTTTCCAGTGGTTGCTGAAAGGAAGCAAGTGAAATGGGCAAGAAGAGAAGATTATTATTGGTTCCTTGAGTGGGTGTTTTCCATCAGCTTGTTTTTGTTCACCACTTCTGTGCACACATACATAAATTTATCAACAACATTTTGGCTTCCACCTTCGTCAGGCTCATGCTGAATGCAGATAAATCTCCAGGTGATTGACAGACTGATAGAGGGGTGGGCCAGATAGAAGGACATCATCACAAAACATACTGCTTTCAGGGCTGGAGCAGAAAACAAATCCAATTTCCATCACAGGTTCTCAGCTAAGACACCAGGCTTGTTTATTATGAGATGTATCTGACATCTTCATTTTTTTTAATTACAAAGAATTTTATTCAGTAGTTAAATCTTTCTATCTTAATACTTGCATAAACATCATCATTTTTAAACCAAACATCTGACAGAAAATATCACTCATGGTTTAAATAGAAGGCTAAAATATCCAAGAAAGTAAATCAGGGCTAACAAGGTTCCTTCAGATCCTGCATTTTCCATCTTTCAATAATAAAATACTCAACCTCTAGTTAAGGGTTTACTATCAGTCTTTCTAGTCTGTAAGAAACAAGGATCAGATCTTTAACAAAGAAACCATGCCTAGCATTATGTGTGTGCTTGTACTTACAACTATATAAATAACTACTATCTGAAGAGCTCTCATAATTCTTAGTGAATCAGTTTTGCAGGCATCACATTTCACCTCTGATCTCCTGATAACTACTGTTGGTTGAAAACCAAGATCCAACTTTATATATGGGTTGACCTCCAAGGCTCAGCCTTCTTAGATGTGCAGTAACTTGTCCAAACTCCAAGCAGTAGTCAAAGGCACAGAGTTTCACTTGAATTTCAGTTAAAATAAGCAAGTTTCCTGTTCCTTAAAATCTGCTCAGCAAAATACCCTTCCCATTTTACGAGATGCTCTTTGTAGGAAGGACCACTGAAGGGACAGCAAAATCTAGTGGGAGGAAAAATACTGGATGGGAAATAAAAATAATTTCTGCTCTTATTTTCTCCAGTGAAAGATGTGATAAGCCCAGGTGTGTGTTCTCCTCATTCAAAAGAAAAATCCTGGAGTCCTGTCTCTCCTACAACAGTGTCACTACACTTACAGTAAAAGGGCATCTCCAGCTTGTGTTATAGATTCCGTGTAGCCTATCAAGTAGTTTATAAGATCTCTGACCTAGACATTCCAGTTCCCTAATGTTCTTATAGTATCAAACTCTTGCCCTTGGTCTCACAATCAGTCCTATCACATCATTCTTCCTTGCTCTCTCCCCAGGTTGCCTCCAACTTTTATTCCCATCTCAATAGAAATTTCCAAGGTCCCTCTCATTTACTTCTTAGGTCCCTCTATTTCTTCCCTTTCCAGTCCTTGCTTTGAAATAAGCACCAAAGTAAGGTAAAGGAGGACAAAAACTTAATGTTCCCTTCACTGTTCCAGATTACAGATCTGAAGATAGGTTTTAGTAAGGACTCAAAGTGGAGGAAAATGGGGCATGTGTTTCATGAAGGTAAAATACATGCTTTAAAATTATACTTGGTGTGGCCTGTGGGAGAAACATGAGGAACATATTCTAAACTAGCAAAGAAGTCTTGGTAACCAATGGTATGAGAGGCTTCATTCACTCAGACTCAAGGGAAAAGCTGATGAAGAGGTCAGGAAAACACACTGGCAAGGACAACCATCACCATTACCCCACATCACCATGTTCCCTTGTGAGGACCAAGGGCTCAGCTCAGACCTGGATGGATCAGCATTCCACAGACTTGGGACAGAACCTGGTTCTGCTAACTTCCAACAATGTCCCCCACCAAGGTGAATTCAGCTCTCAGGGCCAGGCATCCCCTTTCTATTTCCTGAGAAGGTCAATACTGCCTTCTTGCTTCCCCTAGAGACATGCTGAAGATGTTCAGAGTCAGAAAAACGTTAATGACAGATACAACTCCTATCCCCTTATACACATGTATGGGAATGTTTTTCTCTTCACAGCAGTCTTCACAATGGTCTCCATTATAAACAAATATGTGCAGTGTCAGTCCATTTTGGGTGTGTAAACATCCCAGCATAAACAGAAAATATGTTGGACTCAGGGGGAATTTTTCCCCCTCTTATATTTTCCTGTACTGCCTACTTCTTACTTGCAAAATGCACAGAGAATGTTTTTATAATCCAGACCAAATGTAAACCTGTTTTCACTTAGAAATGAACCTTAGTAAGGGAAATTAATGGGACTGTAACTTTCTACTTTTTACAATTTTGTTTCCGCCCTCCTAGAAAGAGGTGGGGGAGAGGGCTTCCCTGGTGGCTCAAATGGTAAAGAATCTGCCTGTAATTCAGGAGACAGGGGTTTGATCCCCAGGTTGGGAAGATCCCCTGGAGAAGGGCATGGCAACCCACTCCAGTATTCTTGCCTGGAGAATCCCCATGGACAGAGGAACCTGGCAGGCTACAGCCCATAGTGTTGCAAAGAGCTGGACACAACTAAGTGACTAACACGTGGAAGGGGAGGAAAATGATATTTTAAAAGTGAAAGCAACATGTATATTACCATATGTGAAAGTTACCAGTCCACGTTTGATGCATGAAACAGGGCACTGAAAGCTGGTGCACTGGGACAACCCTGAGGGATGGGATGGGGAGGGAGGCAGGAGGGGGTTCAGGATGCACACGCATGGCTGATTCACGTCAATGCATGGCAAAAACCACTATAATACTGTAAAGTAATTAGCCTCCAATTAAAATAATTTAAAATTATTTTAAATAAATTAAACTTAATTTAAAAAAATTAAAAAAAAATAATCAGCTGAATTAATAAATAAGTGAAAAACTTAAATAAGTACAAGTGAAAGCAAATAATTCAATAGATGAAGAACCTCTGGGTTTACCATGAGAGTTGCATCCCTCTCTTCAAATGCCCTCCTTTTCCCGGTTTTTCAAACGAGTAGCAGATGCCAGGTGTGGGTTCCGACCATCATCACCAAGTTCAGTTCACGGTTCGAGCCGGACTCAGACTCTGGAAGCTCTCACATCCTTTGGACAGAAGCGCCTCTTCACGGACTCTCTCTGGGACCCTGTGCAGTCCACTGCAGGATTACCTGAGGGAAACCTCACACCCTTCTTCCTCTTGTCCTGGGGTTACTGTGTAACCTCTCGAAATGTAACCTCTTCCAATCACTGCCTCTTCCTAAACAAGAGAAAAGTATCTTTCCCGCAGTCCTGTCCCACTGAAAGAGTTTGGACATTTCTCCAACAGAGAACACATGTGCTCTCACACACATGCCCACAAAGGCATGCACAGAGATTCTGTCCATCACCTCAGGGGTTTCCAAGACCCTCTGATGGCCATCCCAGTGTAACAGATCTGACACGGAGGATCTGGAAATCTTGTGTTTAACTGAAGAGACAGCCTCACCGTAACCAAAGAGTGCAAATGAAGTTTACTGGAAATGGCTTGGGCCATTTAAAAAATTTTATCACCTTTTCTCAACTTTCCCATAAAGGACACATTTAGGTCCAATTTATCACAAAATGACAGATATGATCTGGACTGAGTTTGCAAAACTGCCTCTCCATCAAACTGCACCTCTGCATCCCCTTTGAATCTCATCTAAACTTTGTTCCTAAATGTGGAAAATCAAAGCAAAGCAGCATCCTGAGAATATGCTCTAAAAACTATGCCACCACTAACCTATCACTATTTGGAATATTCTAACATACCCTGAGGGGCTAAACATATGAGCATCTGGAAGCTTTTTGGACTTTTCCCTGATAAGATTTAACCTTGTTTTATTTTTCTTCTCAAGTTCAATTATAAAAATGACTTAATTTGAAGATGCATTCTGTATTTAATATCTTGGCACCTAAGCTTTCTGAAGCTATGTTCGGTGGGTATGGAGAAG
Organism: Cervus canadensis; assembly: GCF_019320065.1. Lineage (NCBI taxonomy): Eukaryota > Metazoa > Chordata > Mammalia > Artiodactyla > Cervidae > Cervus > Cervus canadensis. The sequence goes on from NC_057407.1 coordinate 24,177,593, forward strand.
TTCAAAATATGCCTTTTGATTTTCTGAGAACATGTTAATTAGCTATGACATTGTCTTTTATTTGGTTAAGGTCCAGAACTGTCCAGGAGAAAAGCAATGTTTATATAGCTCTCAAATTAAAGTCATCCTGTATGCCAACAGTCTGGATTACCTCCCAGAAGACTTGGGGCATAAGAACAAATTCACTTCTGAATTTGTTATAACACAGGATCTGACTTGCATCAGAAAGATGCAAAGATAGTATGACTATCTTTCACCTCATTTTTCAATGAGAAACTGGCCCCCAAATAAGCATTAATAGTTAAAGATGTACTTTCAAGGGCTTCTCAGGTGGCATTAGTGGTAAAGAACCTGCCTGTCATTGCAGAAAACGTAAGAGATGTGGGTTGGATCCCTGGGTCTGGAAGATCCCCTGGAGAAGGGCATGGCAATCCTCCCCATTATTCTTGCCAGGAGAATCCCATGGACAGAGGAGTCTGGGTGGGCTACAGTCCATGTGGCTGCAAAGAATTGCACACGACTGAAGCGACTTAGCACCCACACACACATACACTTTCAAGTCTGCTGAAGTAGTTCTGTGCATGCTAAGAACATGGATGGTGCAAATACCCAGAACATCAATGACAGAACATCCAGAACAGCCCCTCTTGAGTAAATACCTGCCATACATTTATTCCCTCATCCAATAAATATATACTGATCACCTGCTGTGAGCCAGATTCTGAAAGATATAATGTACAAGTAAGAAAGATATATTACCTGAGAAGTTATACCTATGTATCTAGGGAAGGTGCGTGTGTGTGTGTACATGTGTATGTCAGTTCAATCGCTCAGTTGTGTCTGACTCTTTGCGACCCCATGAATTGCAGCACGCCAGGCCTCCCTGTCCATCATCAACTCCTGGAGTTTACTTAAACTCATGTCCATCGAGTCGGTGATGCCATCCAGCCATCTCATCCTCTGTCGTCCCCTTCTCTTCCTGCCCCCAACCCCTCCCAGCATCAGGGTCTTTTCCAATGAGTCAACTCTTCACATGAGGTGGCCAAAGTATTGGAGTTTCAGCTTCAGCATCAGTCCTTCCAATGAACACACAGGACTGATCTCCTTTAGGATGGACTGGTTGGATCTCCTTGCAGTCCAAGGGACTCTCAAGAGTCTTCTCCAACACCACAGTTCAAAAGCATCAATTTTTCGGCACTCAGCTTTCTTCACAGCCCAACTCTCACATCCATACATGACCACTGGATTAGATGGATATTAATCAAATAATCAAAACAGATTGATGACAACATATTGCAATGTCCTTTAGGTAAGTAGTAAGGGTGGCTTGGGCTTCCCTGGTGGCTCAGAGGTTAAAGCGTCTGCCCGCAATGTGGGAGACCCGGGTTCGATCCCTGGGCTGGGAAGATCCCCTGGAGAAGGAAATGGCAACCCACTCCAGTATTCTTGCCTGGAGAATCCCATGGACGGAGGAGCCTGGTAGGCTACAGTCCATGGGGTTGCAAAGAGTCGGACACAACTGAGAGACTTCACTTTCACTTTCACTAAGGGATGGCTTCTGGAAGAATATTCCATCGCTGAAAGCAGCATGTGCTAAGTCTGCAAAGCAAAATGGAGTCTGAACTGTTAGAAGAACTGAGAGATAGCTATGGAGGCATACTGGGGTCGGGGGGCAGGGCGGGTGAGGAGGTGGCTTGAGATGAACTTGGAGACCAAATAATGCAAGGGCCTTGTGGGCTACTTTAAGGAGTCTGGGTTTCACTCTCAGTTCTGGGGAGGAAGATTCCATTAACAAATTAAAGCAGGCATGTGCCAAGAGCCAACTTATTTCCAGAAAGTTTGGTCTGACTACTGCCTGGAGAATATGTGGGTGGGGATGGGAGTAAAAGCAGAGTACCAGTTAGGAGGCTACTATACAGAACAGGTGAAGGACCTAGGGTGGTTTACACCAAGGGAAAAGCAGTGACAAAGGGGAGGGACAAAAAAAGGCGGGGGAGGGACAACTAAAATCAAAAGACATTTTGGTGCCAGATTGACAGGCATTGCTGAAAGCTTGAATGGAGGAGAAGAGGATGAGGAGGAGGAGGAGAGGGCAGGAGGAGCGGTTGGGCAGAGGAAAAGGAGATCCTAGAGACATGGACACCTACCTGTAGGTCTCCAGCTTAAATAAATGACTGGAAAGGGGTACCACATACTGAGCAGAATATCTCCAACACAAGCTGTTGTCACTACGTGGACATTTTTGGAGCAAGATTTTTTATTTCTGAGTATCACATAGAGCCAACTAGGAAGAAAGAAATGGGTTCAATTTTGAAAACTCCTTGGAAGTCCTTGGCCACACACCAGCCTTGAACTTGTGTCATAAGACCTTCTAAAATAACACTGAACCAATCTCCCTAAAACAAATGATTTCCTTATTACTGACAGGCCAGGGAAATTGGAAAGATGCAATGGATTTTACAAATGGGAATGGGGGAAAAAGTCAGCTCATTAGTATTTCACAGAATGATTTCAAAGTGGAGGTACTTATAAAGCGAGCTGAAAATATTTGCTCGGAAGAGCAAACTAATACAGACAGCACTCAGGCGCTTAAATGATGAAAAGAATTCACATGGCTTAAAAATGACAAATCGATCCATTTTTAAAGCAAAATTATTTACAGTTCATGCATCTGCCAAGACTGAAGGCCACTGCAGCGATTTACATGGACAACAGGAAAAACTCCAAGTGCTGATGAGGTATTAGGCCAATGTCATTAAAGGTTGCTCCAAAATCAGTCTCAGATACAAGGCAAAGCAGAGGATGGTCCTTTTTATCTCTTTCTTTTTATCATTTATGGCTCTAAGTCAAATGATTTTTTCCAAAAAGCAAGAAAGAGGAGTTAATGGAGAAGAAAAGGGAGTATTGATTAATATGAAAATGAATTACGTATGTTTTAATGGAGTCTAATACAACAGTAAAGTCTATTTTGTAAGGCTCCAAAGGGCTGAGGGTACGAGCTGCTGTGAGCAATGAGAGGCAAGAAGACTTACGTAAGCAACCCTGGGCCTTCTACCATCTACTTCTCCCACTGCTTTTCCTTGTAGCTTGGACTTAGGTGGGGTGTACCATTGTCCTGCTTCCGGGTCAAGTGGCATTTGGGGCACTAAGGCAATGGGAGAATTTGAGAAAGAGGCAGCATTCAGGAGGATTCAGGCTGGGTTACCTAACTGTGTACATTACCTAACATCTCTCTCTTGTATTTTTTGGTGACTAGCTGTCAACTATGTCCTCAGCAGTCCTTTCAGGAGTAAGGGACAGAGAACAATGGGACAGAAACCTGTTATTGTTGCTACTTTCATCTTGCTGTGTTTGCTGAAGATACTTCTTTTTTTTTTTCAATAAAACAGACAACAAAGGGTAGGAAATTAGGAACCCACAGTAGTTGACAAGGTTTAAGAGTCTCTAGTTGAAGGAACAAAACATCACTGCTGTATTTTAATCCCAATACATATGGCACTTTATGGGGACTTGCCCACGTGATACAAAACGAAGAAGCGAAGTCGCTCAGTTGTGTCCGACTTTTTGCGACCCCATGGACTGTAGCCCCCCAGGCTCCTCGGTCCATGGGATTTTCCAGGCAAGAATACTGGAGTGGGTTGCCATTTCCTTCTCCATGAAGATACTTCTTTGCCCATCATTTGGTGTCCTTTAGGAAAACTTTGTGTGAGAACTTTTTTTCAAAACTAGGAAAATTCTGTCTCTTTAGTGAACACATTATGTGGTTTGTTTCTTTTTTTAATTTGAAACTAAAAGATAAGTAAATAATGTGGTTACCTACATTGCGTAGGCTGCTGGGGAACTCAGAAGAATTTCATAGCCCCATCACAGCATCTAACTCAATTTTTTAAATGGCTTTTTATGGCTTTGGATGACTACTTCACTAAGGTTATTATCATTAAGAGCTCAATGACTTTTATTATGTGTGTACTTGTTCAATGTTATATTTCTGCTTTGCTACCTTTTAAAAGTACATACTCATCAGACTTTAGGCCTCATGAGGATGGTGAGTATAGATAGATTTGACTTTTTATCTCTCCCAAGTTGTATGAGGGCTTGAATGTTTTCTGTTTTAGTTCCTGTTGTATACTAGCACTGGGTCTGGCTCATAGGAGATACCCAATAAATATCTGTTGATGGAACAAATGCATAAAAATGTTTAGTGATCTGTGACAGGGCATCCTTTTTTTGAAAGGAGCAATCAATAAATCATTTGTAGGCTCCAAGAAGGCGCCATCTTATTTATTACATCATTTCCAGTAGCTCACACCAAACCTGACACTTAGTAGTTTTTCAACACCAGCTTGCTGAATGGATGGATGAAAGGATGAGTAGATAAAAGAGAAATGTATGGATAGATGGACAGATGAAAGAAGAGAGAAAAGGAAGCAACGGTTGGGAAATGAACTATCAAACAAACCTAGGTGAACAGTGACTTCAAATTCAGGGTTTAGCGTGATACCAAGTTTTCAATTCTCACACACAAGATCCTTGTGTGCGATTTTGACAAAGAGTCTCTGTTAAACAAGTTTCCAGGCAAGATGATTAAATTGGGCCACCGAATGTTTCCCAGTGAGGGCTAAAACCTGACAGCAAATATGTCTTATTTTTGTCTCTGCCATTTGGCAGAAAAATCCCTGATGCTATGGATGTCCAGGCATTAAATTAGAAAGATTTTATTAAGATATCACCATTGTCCCCCATGAGTATATAAACCATAAATTTAACATTTACACTAAACCTAGCAGGTGAAATTGCTGATTGAGAGTAAGTTACAGAGATTATCCAGGAGGGGAAATGAGATAAAAAAGAGAAGTCCTTCTGTTCTAACAAAAACCCAACTGCTTAATTATTGAAAGCTTTAGAAAAAAAAAAAAAAGGTATGAGGGCAAAGGAAGCTGTCAGTCACATGAGCAAGCCAACAACGTTAGGAGCCTCTACAAATCAAGAACAGACACCATCCTCAGTTCAGACAGTGTATCTCAGAACTAATAGTAACTCTCAGCATATCATAACCCAGGCACAGACAGTGTGCATTTCATTCCGCAGCCTAACTGACCCTGTCTGTCACTATGGGAATGGCATTCTGGAACCAGGACATTCAACTTCCCCGTGGATTCCCTCCCATCCTACCCAAAAAAATCTCATCATCATCTGTCTCTCTGGCAGGACTTCATCAAAATTCATACTGGGAAAGGGGAACAGCTTTCAACCCACCTGTACAGAACTCCCACTGATCACAGATGTTAGCAGGGCTCTAACTGGCAACAGCAGACCTTGGCTGATAGCCCCCCAGCTTTATGCAGCAGCTGCCAGAGGGTGCCAGCAACTCTGTGAAAACCACCATCCCTGTCCTGGCAGAAAAACCAGGGAAGGACAAGCCCCAAGCTGGGGGCTGGCTCTTTTCTAACCCAGCAACACACCAGTCTCTTAGCTTGTGGTAATTAAGAGCCAGCAGACTGTGGGCAAAGCAGTTAAGAAAGCTTTTTTCCCTAGGAATGCAGCCTGAGTAATTGGTTTGCTGCTTGCTAACGACACGGCTTCCACAAAAATAAACGGTCACAGGGAATTCTTAACTGATTTGGTGACTGCGGGCCCCTATACCTGTTTGATACCCTTTGAGTTCAGCAGGAGATTCCACAGTGTGTTGGGGGAGAAAAGATGCAAATGAATCTACAAAGATCCTTTTGCACAGCAAGTTTAAATGGAATGCAAAACAACACAGAACACCTTGCTACTGATGTCATCCTGGCTGTGCCAAACTGCTCTCTCCCCCAGTATGCTCCATGTCAAGACTCCATTTCATGTGGAGTGCATAAAGTAAGTCTATGCATCACGTAGCATGCTAGGGGGCGGGGGAGAAAAAAGGATGACTCCTGATAACTCAAGCTCGTGTGACACATCTCTCAGTTGTGTTTCTATTTTTTTCTGAAGGCCGAAAAGGTTTCTGACTACGACCCAGGGATGGGGAGACACATATGCATGCATATACACACAGACGCGCGTGTGCACACACACACACAGGCTTTGGAATCTCCATAGTTCTAATACGGACACCTACCAGCCCTTCTCAGCCTGGACATTAACACAAAATGACAAGGGAGGCAGCCCCAAAGTCACATGTTCCCATCACCATGGTATCATGCCACTAGAATCACATCAATTATTGCAGGTTTTTCTCTTTGGAGAACTTAGGAGTAGGGCTTATGAATGCAGGAAGCTCCCTCTCTCATCTCCTGAATAAACTTCTGCCTCTTGCTGCCAGGCTTGGAGACAGGTGGAAAAATTCAGCTGCAGCACATAAGCTGCAAAGTTTTTAAGGGTTCTCTGCTCCCGGATGGCAGAAGGTTGTCAATTTTCCCTCCCCCACCCCCTAATATTCTAAGCCACAAGGAAACACACTCCTCTCTCAGTATCTTAGTGTTCAAGATTTGGGAAAAGTTCTTTCACCTAGATCAATTGCACAGGCACCGGAGTTCCAGATTTTGAGTTTTTAAGTAGCATTTTAATTTGTTGTCAGTGCCCTGGGAGCAGAAGCTCACCACCACCAAGCAAAACACTAGAGCCTCTAAGCTATTAGCTAACATGTCAACTAGGTAATGCATCTTCAGGGAAACCAGATTAGAAAGGACAGCATAACATTGATTTTTTTTTTTTTTAAAGAATCCTATACCTGCAGCATAATGCTGCTAAAGCCGGCAAAACAACAAAGGACATTTCCACAGAAAGGAAAATGTCTTATTCTCAGTGCTGGGGCATTTTCCATGTGAGCATGGGCATATACACAGGACAGAGTTATTCCTCCGTAAACCTACAGGCTTTACAATTTTTAAATAATTTATCATCAGTGCATAAGAAAGCTTAGGGAGGGAATCCACCCATGTGAATGGCTGGAAACACCAGTTGAGAGCAATGCTATTCAGGAAGCAGGTGGAGGGTTTTTTTTCCCTCCTCCCAAAAGAAACAATAGCATTTGTATCAAGTTAAAACATCTAAGAGACTCATGCATTGGAATGAGAGTTGTGAAGCATTTATACAGAGAAGATCACAAACGTGCATTCTTTATCCAGGCTCCTGCAGCCTGCCTACAAATCACTGGACAGTTAAAGACAAACCAGATAATACCTTCTATACCAAACGGAGCTCCAGAACTTAATAAAATGAGCCTTGGTTCTTGTCTCCTCCACCCACTCTAAAACACATTTAGTGAAGTCCAGCCAGATAGCGTCTCCTCCCACCACCAGCCTCCCACCCTCCACCCCCAAAAAACCAGTACCAAGTAACTGACAAGTCCTTACCGACTTTGGGCTCTTCTTGGGAACTGGCAGTCCTGGAAAAAATGCAACAAGGAGGGAAGGGGTTGGGGGTGGGGGGAGAGAAATTATTAGCATATAAATGTTACCTTTTCCTTAAAGAACAATCCCCAGGTGTTTCATGGCAACCTAGCCATCTGCAGAGTTATGTCAGATTTCTCCCCAGCATCGGAGTTACCAGGCTGTTCATATCGAATCAAAGCAGAGGGAGGAGGAGAGCGAGAGGCAGGAGATCTATCTGCATTAGCTATGCTGACTTGTACTGCAGCAGCCTGGAGGCTGGGAAAAGAAATTCACAGACCTCAGCGGCCTGGGAAATTGAACACTTGGACAGAATCTCAAATGCTCTTCTGGATTAAGAGAGACTTAACTTACAATTAAGTCCAAGATATTTCCTTTCCACACGATCCACTTGTCAGTCGATGAGGACCAATCAGGACAGAGGAAGGGGGTGTATATTTAGTTTCAGAGGAGTCCATGGTTAAAATTAAAAAAGAAATTTTTTTTCTTAGTCTTTTTTTCCCCCTCTGCCTTTTAGGAGAGGAAATGCCTTCTTTATTTGGATGAGCTGAGTACCAAAACAAAGACAGATACTCTTTTGCCAGCACACACAGAACACAAACCCAAGCCAGTCTAGGAACCCCTCTGGATGGTGGCACACCTCTCCACACGTCACTCGCGCAAGTAAACTCCTATTCAGTTTGCTAGGACCAGCCCCTCGAAAGCAGATGGTTAGGAAGTAAAAAGAGAAATTTCATGGTGCTGAGAGAAAAAGATAATAATGTAGAAAGAGAAAGGCAGAGGAGAAAAGGGGCTCACGGATCCTAGCAGGCTCTTCCAAACCCCCCCCCTGTCTTTACTGGGACAGGGACAGCTGAGAGGGACCACTGCTTTCACTTCTGGGAAACTCAGCAGCCATTAGGGACTAGGGGCAGACTTACGGGAAACCTGTCACCAAGAGGAGTGTGGCCAAGGAGGGCTTGAAAGGAAAAGCACAGCGTTTATCGGTGTTCAAAAAGTAATCATTTCTGCAAGCTGTCCTCTCTCTCTCTCTCTTTTTTTTTTTTTTTTTTTAATTTTTGGTTTGAGCCAAGGTTAGATTGCAAAATGCAGATTCCACCTGTGTTAGGCACAATACAGGTCCTGATGTATTGGGATCTGATGACTCTGCACCGGAAATGTCAACCTTTTTTAGAACACACTCCCTAGGTAGTGATGATTTCACCTCTACTTGGAAGTGACTTGTCAAACCACGAGGCGTGCTAAGTTCAACGCAAGTAACAGGAGGCGGCGGAAGTGGGTGAGTAGGAGGAAGCTGTCCAGAGAAGCACTGCTAATGGGGCCCTGCAAGAGGGCATGACAGAGGCTGTTCGTCCCCATAGGCAGTGGGGACACTCTTCTGGGATGGATCGTCATCTCTCCGAAAGGAGGTCCCCATGGTCTGGCACAGTGGTTCTGGGACTTCAGAGTGCATAGGGAGGACCTGGAAACTTCTTATCAAAGCAGAATCCCAGGACCCACCATCAGGGGCCCAGAATCTGCAGAATGAAAACATATCCCAGGAGATTCTGATGCAGGTCTGAGGACTCTTTTAAGGAAACTATGCCACAGTAGGACAAGGATTATTACTCTCTCAATTCTGGCAAATTTGCGCAGGCTACCTCCAGTCAGTTGCTTTACCATCCTTCATTCCTCAGTTTATGAAATGGAGAGACTAAAGACTCCTTGTGCCCGTTTGGGGTAATTTAATAGACAAAATGTTTAAAAGCCTCAAACCTGGCACAGAGCAGGTGGGACCTCAAATGTCAACCCTTTTACCTTTCTTTGCTAATTTACACCATTCAGGGGGAAAATAAGTGGTATGGTTATCTCACTCTAATTAGGAAAAATCATTTGCCTAGCATGTTAAAATGCAATATATATATTGCATTTATAATATATATATTATATTGCATGTTATATTTAACATGCTAGGGGAAATATTTTGCCTATGGATGAGAATAACTGTCTTGAGCAATTTAGATGTGTCATTTTTTCTTAAAACTAATTATTAGGTGCCGCTTTGATTTGTTCATTAATGAGGTTCCCTTAAGGAATTTTATCAAGTGATATTAGTTTTGGGTCACTGTGTACACATTAAAATGGTCTAATATTACATCTTTAAATATAGATTTTTCTCTAATTCAGACTGATCTTCTTAGTGCATTGGAATAAACAATACTTCACTGGAGTGAGCTTTTGCTAGACTTGTCATCACCCAGGATTCCAACAACCCTCTACAAAACTTTGTAAAGAATCTCCAACTAGTTAGGAGGAGGTCAGGGAAAATGACTTCAATTTACACTCTGCTTACCAGTTCTAAAACTCTGACCATCTCAAATCCTCAATCTCTTAAGATTTTCATATATAAAATAAAGGGTACGTTGGATCCTCTATCATAGTGAAATATTCTCACCCACAAAGTTTTGCAGGTACATGCTGCTCACTGCAGCGTGACTAGTACAAAAAGAATCTGGAAACAGCTGGAAGTTCTAGATAAACTCAGGGACAGCCAACCTATGAAGCAGAGATTAAAAGGTACAAGCTACCTCTATTAGTGACAGCATGAATGCTCTCCAAACTATAATGCTGAATGAGAACAGCATGAAGCTGAAGGGAAGGCACAAGAGATGGGTAATAAACAGATTCAGACACATCCGTGCTCTTGACTGGCACACACAAATATTGGTAAGTGAAGTATTTCCAGTGGGGATATAAGGGGCTGGGAGTGGATGGACTGTTTTAAGCAGGCTTCAGCCTTAATCTAGAACTCTTTCCACAACACCATATTCACATCTTGTTGAGGCAATAAACTAAACATTAATTAATTAACGCCCCTTCCATTAACTGCACAAAATCAACCAGTCTAAAGTATACTGTGGTAACCAGTTAGCCTGTTTGCTCTGGAGAAGAAGTCCATGGACCCTTCTAAAACGTCCCAGGTTCAAGTGACCCAACAAGTTGTTTTACAAATAAAGTTCTTTAATTTAAAGAGGGATTTGCTCTTCTGTGCTGGCTAGTTGCCAAAACTCTTCTTGTTTAAAAAGCCACACCATTGACAGGAGCCAAATGTGCCCACAAAACAGTGTTTAAGAAGTCAAAAATCAAGAGACTCCATTTGACTGCTAAAAAAAGAAGAAATCAAAGATTTGTTTTAGGTCCACATTATCATTAAATCTTAAAATCTAATGAATATGAATGTTGGAACCAAGCTCCTGATGACAATTTATAATTTATTTCAACTAAAGCTATTCAGATGGGCCGAAAATAGCTGGGAAGACCTAATGGAAAGCACTAAAAGAGATCCCTTTTTAGCAGAATTCTCCAAGACTGAGAAATCCTGCTAAGTGGCTCTGGTTTAGCTGGAGGTGACTGCAGGGCATCCTACCTTGGATGGGCCACAGAAAGCAGAACCATCCCATACCAACAGCATGTCAGTGGTTTTCCTTAGGACAAAGGTAAACTTTGTGTTCCCAGGGGAAGCAGGAAGCCCGTCTTGTAGAAATCATGTTACATACTACATAGGAGGCATATGGGCAGAAAGAGCACCTGTCTTAATGGGCTCATCTGCTCCCTTCAGGGAAAGGAAGGGGGATTTTGAGAAGAGGCAGAAGAAAGAATCCATGGACAGCACCATCTGCTCTTAGAGCCTGGAACTAGGAAATGCTACTTCAAAGGGATCCCAGAAAATTTCACGGGGAAGTGTACTTTCAAAGTGTAAGTCTGGGTGTGATCTACAGAAGTGAGAAAACCTGGGGGCCTGAATTTCTAAAGTTTCCAACGAACAAGGTGTCCCTTCGGAGAAAACAAATGGCAAACGATCTGCTAGTGACTGATATCTGACCAATTAACATGAGGAGGAAGAATCTCTTTCCTTTAGCTATCAAGGCCATAAAGTATGCTACTGAACATGTTCTCATACAACTAAATGTCAAGTGTTATTCTTGGTGGAATTTTAAAATGGTTGTACACAAAAGTTTATGTGAAAGAAGTAAAAATGTAAAAGAATACAAAGCATTTGGGAATAAAGCACAGAAATTTATACACTGAAACCATAAGTTCTTGGGCCAATGATATCATGGATGGCTTTATTACCTATTTTAGAATCTTCCACAACAATAAAAGCTTTATTTACTTACGAACATATACATACCCACAGATACCAAAATAAGGTCTATACTGGCTCTTTAAGTAAGATAAATGCAGCAAATTTCAGAACATTTTATTGCATTTTTAAATCTCCAGAGCCACTACTGACTTCTACCGACTTCTTCTCCAAGAGTTGCTTACTTTTTCCCAAAATGAATATATACACATTGAGTTTCTTTAAACATCCTGTTGAGATTAAGACTTGTGTTTGTCCTACTGACTAGATGGAAATAGGAAAGACACTGGATAGCTCAGCTGGGTATCAGGCAAGCCAAACAGAAGTTAATCTCTTTCCCATTTTGTCACCAAGATTAACAAAACCTGAGATGCTGGGAAAGAGATTGGATTTCCCTGGACCTAATTTCCTCTAGGTTGAAATGAAGTGAGAATGTCTACCAACTTTACTCTCTGAAAAGTACCAAGAAAAATTGCACAAAGGGTCTGGAAGAGGGGAATGCTAAAGTCCTTGTCAAAAGCAAAGTGGATCTTCAAATAAGAAAAATGCACTGAGTCATCAATTCCCTTTTTTTTCATTGTGATAGTCATTCCCCTTTTCACTTAGTCTCTAGATTTGAGAATTTTAATGGAAACATTTGGTTTCCGCCTCAGTATTCTGACATATACTATGTCACTAATTTACATCATCAAACACAAGGGATTCCTTAGAAGTGTGCAGAGCAAAATGATGCAGTTACAACTGTACTGCTGAATAGGGTAATGCCATGTGTAAGGAGCAAGGAACTTATTTTTATTCAGAAAGAGAGAGGTAGCTCACAGAAAAGCCACAGAAAGGAGAAGACTAAGAACTTGGTCAGAGGCTAATCCTAGATAGACTTCAAAGAGATTAAGACTACTTTTGAGCACATTAATTTCAGACCCTACGAGAGTTTTCTTTCTTATTCTAAAACTTACCAATGCATAATGCTAAATGCAGGATTCAAAGATTACAACTGACTTTAACTCAGTAAACTTATCATTAGGATTTGTATTAAGGGAACACGAAGAGAGTCTCTCACACAGATATACACAGAAAAGATGTTCCACACAGTGTTATTTAAAGAAGGCAGAAATGGAAACAATGTGAACTTCCAAGAACTGAGGAATGAGCAAGCATTATTGTTATATCAACAAGGTGGAAAATTATGAGTTCATTAAAAATGAATGGATTGTAAAAGTGAAGACTATTGAGCAACATGGGAAAATGGTAACGACACAAGACATGAAAAGCAGATTAAAACCTGCCAGACAATATAAATTCGTTTTTTAAAAATGTTATATCACACACATACATCATATACCCAAAGACTACAGAAAGATGTATTAAAATATCCCTCCAGACTGCTAGGATGAATAGGTGATTCATATTCTTATTTTTGGTATTTTTCAAGAATTACATACACTACAACTAGAATTATAAACAGTTACTTTTTATTGACTATTGTAGCCACACTGAATGCACTTAGACAGTGGGATATACCTATTGGCTTTAGTGCACTGCTAGATTAAAAAATAACTGGAGTTTGTTTTAGCTCTCTCTTGATTCAATGGTGCCATTTCTACTCAAGTGTCTGTACTGCTAAATTATGGGACATGGCCTCGACTGAAAATGGGATACAAAGCTGTTAGAGCCTTTCTGAAGCAAAGTTGCAGAGAAGCACACTGTTTTGCACACAAATTCAAGGAGCCCCTGAAACCTTGACCAGGGAGCCTGAGAAGCCCCTTCTGTTGGGGTATATGATCTGCAGGTTAAATTATCTTGTTCAAGCACATGACTGTGGTGTTAGAAGCAATTCCTAGAATGAAGTGCATTTCTGCTGAGTGTGTGTCTCTAAGAACAGAGCACGCAAAATACTTCATCTGCAAATAGAGGGGACAATGAGAAGAACCAAGCAGAAAGGGGAAGGTTTCACTGCTTTCCTCTCCTTCTTTCAAGATCTAAAGGTCACAGCTAAAAAAAATTTGAGGAGAGATACTGCATTGAAGAACATACCAGAACACTAATATTTATCGGCAAAAATGCTGCTGCATGAAAAAATTATGAAACTAGTAGGTAATGATTTTACTGGAGGATAGAGTAGTATGCTGATGGATCCAAATACCAAGAGATCAGTAAGATACAGATGGGAAGAGGTACAGGACAGAGAGAGTGAGAAAATTTGTGATGTTCCTGGTAATGCAGAATTGATGATTATTAGACTGCAAACCAATGGCTCTGAACAATTAACATTAATGGCCAGTAACCTTTCTGGAAAAAAGCCATCTGCACCATTCTCTACCAATTAGTATTTCGTTTGTTTTGTTCAATACATAATATATAAACCACAAAACAAATTTAATTTGCCCTCACCTTACCAGTGAAATGCTAATAAGGACAGTCCAGAAAACTGAAAAAGGTAGGTACAGTTTGCCCTAACTTTTTTCACTAAAGGCAGGAAGGAAATCAGGAAAATGCACTTACTCATTTAAGCAAACTGGGCTAAGGGCCTGCTATGTGCCAAGAGCTGGCATGAGATAGAGCATTGAACTGAACCTGTTTTCTCAGTGTTCCCATTCTGTCGGGAAATAGAAAAAAAAAATCACAAATAATTTCTAAGTGATAATTCGGTGAAGAAAATGAAGCAGGATAGGGCTTCCCTTGTGGTCAGTGAATAAGAATCTTCCTGCCAATGCAGGGAACACGGGTTTGATACCTGGTCTGGGAAGATTCCACATGCCTCGGGGCAGCTAAGCCCATATGCCACAACTACTGAGCCTGCGCTGGGAGCCCATGGTGCGCCAACGAAAAACTATCACAGTGAGAACCCTGAACACTGCAACAGAGCAGCCCCCACTTGCCAGAACTAGAGAAAGCGGGTGTGCAGCAATGAAGACCCAGTGCAGCCAATAAACAAATGAATTACTTAACTTTTTTTTTTTTTTTAAAGGAAATTAAGCAGGATAATGGAACATGCAGTGTCTGGCAAGCATGGCTACTTTATACTCAGGGGCCAAGCATCTCTTTCTTAAACAGAGTATTTAAGATAAGACCTGAGTCATGAGACGAGATTGTCCATGTACCTATTCATCCATGCAAGATCTACTGAGCTCTGCCAAATGCCTATCGAAGCATGAAAGGTAAATCAGACATTGCCCTGACCTGGACGAGTTTATAGTCTGTCTTAAAAGAGAAACAGGTGGGACTTCCCTGGAGCTCCCGAGGCAGGGGACCACGAGGGAAGTCCCACCTCTTTCTCTTTTAAGAGAGGGCCTCGGTTCAATCACTGGTCAGAGAACTAGATCCCACATGCCACAACTGAGACTTAGTACAGCCAAAAAAATAAATAATTTTTTAAAAAAGAGAGAGAGAAAGATGCAAAACAACATTTATGATGCAATGTGGTCAGTACTAAGCGCTGTAATAAGAGGGAGCTCCACTGCTCTTGGGAGTATGAGAGAAAAAAGCAAATCCAATGTGAAGAAGGGAGCAGAGGGGACAATGACCACTGAAGCATCTAAACATGAGGTTAAGAGGTTGGAAGCAACATGCAATAACTGACTCCTGATTGAATAATAATGATGACCTTTTTTAAAAAAGTTACCTTCCCTTCAAACCAAGTTAGTGTGCCAGCATAAACTCAATGCCAAGTTTAAAACTAGAGTACATTTCCACTGAAGGACCTTATAAACACAATATATCACAAAACTGAATCCATAAAGCAAAATGAAAAATGGTCCTAATTTAGATATGTTTGATTTTTTCTCCTTCTTCTAGCCAAATACCACCATCAACCCTGCAGCATAATTTTTTAATGCAAATATGATACCAGCTGCCAAGAACAGGAGCATCAGACTCAATGTCTCTAAAAAGATGAAGACAGTCTTTCCTTTGGGGACCGCATAATGGTCATTATGAAATAGTACGGCCATCATAATTTAGAGAGAAGCTGAGACTTCCTACGCATGGACTAAGTGAGCTCCCAATGCCACGTCAGGTGGCATTTTGTTAAGAAGATTAAGAATACACTTGTACAGCTTTACAGCTATGAAGAAGTCTGCTTCAATTACACAGTACATATAGCCTAATAAATATGTCTTGAAGAGAAATAAACGGCTTGCAAGGCTGGTGATTGCTAATGGTTTACAGAGCCTTTCACCTCAAAGTCATAAGCCTTGAACTGGCACAGGTGAGGGAAGACCCAGAGTCAATAATGCTCTGAGCTGCTCCAAAATCTGGGTAAGATGGATCGATTGTCCTCATGCTATTCTTAAAAGATAAATGGTCACTTCAGATAGAGTGTCACTGAAGTAACATGGATAGTCCTACTGGTGACTTTTGAAAACATGAAAAACACCTTGAAGGGTCTCTGACTCAGCTTCCTATTTGTTAAGAAATAAACAAAAAGGGGGTCTTCAAAAGCAAGGGCTAAATGCAAAAATAACAAGAACCGAGACATACACTTGCCTCTGACATACACTTATTCTTCATAACTGCTGTCCAAGTACTAATAGCATCCCTATGATTACAGATGAGAAAATTGACACATTGATGGGTAAATAACATGGCCAAGGTCATGCAGTTAGGTGAGCAGTGGCCTGAAGACCTGGTCTAATGTCAAGTTTATGCTTTTAAACACTGAACTGTACAGTCTCATTTAAAGGTGCTTCATCTATTTGGATCGTAGCCCATCAAGAAGTGATTAGAATGACACTGTTTGTGCATCAAAATGTATTCATAGCAAGTTTGGCATATAGCTTCATGGAATATATGAATATCAACCTATAGGTCAATGGGTAGAGGTATCTTGGACCCATAATTGTAATGTGAATCTAGAAAGAGTTTCCTTTCTACAAACAGCATGAGAGTCCATGTATGGTCAAACAAATTCTTAAGATGTCTGTGATATTTTACTCCAAGTCACAGTATGGAAATCATTGGCCATCTAAAGCTACACATGCTAAAATGTAATAATATGGGTCTCTGATTTGAAGGCACTGAAGCCAGTCTTTTAAGCTACATAACTAATAGGTTGGCTGGACATCAAGTCCTATGATATACTTCTAAAAGTTTCTTCTTTTTTAGCTTGAAAATGCATTCTGACACTACTTGATAACAGATTGTTATTGCTGTTGTTGTTGGGAAAACAACAGGGAAAAAACGGAGAGAGTGAGAAGGACAGTGGGTTGTGACATTATCTCTCCAGGTAGGAAAAGAAAAGTAACTAAACAGTCAACTTAAAAAGTCCACTAGTTGCTCATGGTGTTCTTCTCTAGGGAATATTCCTACCAAGATCTACTTAAAACAATGGAATTAACCCAGTTTTTCAAGTGGTTCCAGGAAACCTCTCAATGTGGATTGGAAATGTTTCTAATATGGGCATTTGGGCATAAGGTCTCACCTTAGTTCACAAATGCTTCTGCCTGTAAGGAGGACTACCCAGCTGGCTTTCCTACCACCTATATTTCAAATCTGAATACTTGTTGAGCAAATGCTTAAGGGTTGGCCCTGTTACACCCATTCTCCTTACCAACAGTTCATCAAGGTTCTCCAAGGGATAGGAGAGAAAACTTGTCTGCAGGGCAGTGCCTCCAAGTTAAGTTTGACTTTTAGCTGCATAAGGTGTATGGGGCGGATCATGAAACAATAGCCCAAAATAGCTCCCTGAAAGAAAAAACTGATAAGGATTCCTTGCCTGGAGCGAAAACAGGATGCTGTGTGGGTCCTTATTTTAAATTAAGGTCACTGGCCTAAAAGGGAAACCTATCACAAATAGCACTGTAATTGGTACTGAGATGGTTCTAGGTTTTAAAAAAAAAAAAAAATACATGCCAGAATCTTTTTCTTCAGGATTACTGACCTTGGGGATGATTCTTATCCTGGCTGCCTATTTTTAGCAATGTAAGTTGGACATAGGACCAGGTATGAGATCTATGAGGGCATCCCCAGTCTTAACCTTATCAGACCTCAAACCTCTAAAATTTGAGGCCCTTCTTGAGGCTTATTTATCTTTCTTATCATGTCCATCTCCTAATTGCATTCTGAAATATCTGTCCATCTCCACTGCCACCACCTTGCTTGTGTGACTGCAAGAGCCAAAAACCTGGTCTCTCTGTTTTATTCTTCATCCACGTTAATGCATTGTCCACAAAGAGGCCAGAGACATCTTTCTATAGCATAAATCAGATTACATGGACTCCTAACTACACATTCCTGTGGCTTCCCAATACAGTTTCAACAAAACACACATTCTTTCTGTGTCCTACAAAGCCTTCCTTGCTCTGAACCTGCTTGCCTCTTTAAATCCCAGCACTCTTCCCCTTGACCATGCACCATAGCCAGAAGGGCACTCTCTCCACTTCTGGGCTCATTCCTTTCATTCCTCTGGGCACTTTCACTGGCTGTTCCCTCTGTCTGGAACACTGTTTCTGCAGATCTACATGGGGCAGCTTTTTCCCATTACTCAGGGCTCTCCTCAAACGTCACTTCCTCAGAGAAGCCATTCAGGAATCCTGGCCAACAGAAGAAAAGATCCTTCTTGTCCCACTGTATTCACATAGCTCAGTTTGTTTTCATAGACCCAGTGACTGTTTATATTGTTTATTACCATTTACTTGTTCGTTGTCTCTGTTTCAGGGGCTTTGCATGTTATACTGAAGTTAGTCCCCCAGCCCTTGAGGGTATCTGGTCCCAGTTCAATAAGTATCTTTGGAATGAATGCATGATTGTTGGGAACTCAGAAAGTGAGTTTGTGTCTTGAGGGCTGCAAGAAGAGCTGATGAGGCAAAGGGGAGGGCGACCTGGCCTTTCTTTTGATCACCATCATCACTGCTGTGACTGCTAACAGCTCGGGATCCTTGGGCCGCTCCTTGATTTATCGCTGAGCTGCCAGGCTCAGCCTGACACAGCTGTCTCCCTCCGTGGAGAGCAAGGTTCCACTGTGCCACCTTGTGTTCTAAACTCCTTATCACAACGAATGGGAATCGCTCAAGTCCCAGAGTTAACTGGAGGCTCACAAAGCAACCCCCAGCCTGACAGTTATTGGTCTCAGCAAAGTGTGTGTGTTCTCAGGGACTCTTGGAGAATCTAAACACATTTTCAGTTAAGGACACCTTCATACCTTTCCTTAGAAAAGCAACTTCTTATGACAACACTGAGTTAAAAAGCTCCAAATGCTTCACCCTTCCTGACAAAAGGCAAACACAGGAGGATGGAAACTATTTCATGTTCTTTTCTTCAGTCAAATCTACGAATCTCTTGAGCAGTTTTAACAGCCTTTATTGGGTGTGACAATCACTTTTCTGTCACAGTGTACTTCTGCCAAATAGGAGGGCAATTTTCCCGTCTGCTCTATAAGGGCGTCTATTATTCAGCCATTTCAATTAACTTCATTACCAAACTGCTTAATTGCGACGGAAGCCACCCCTGGCACCGTATCAAACCTGACTCCAACCTCTTAAATTTAGAAAATCATATTAGCTTTTGGAAAGCATGGGTCATGGTTAACAACAGCAAGGAGATCCAACTTATGAGTCCAACAGCACTGCATTATTCAAAGTGTCTGGCAGTCAGACCCGAAGAGCCATTTACTAACGGGTCATGTTTTTCCAAAGAGCAAAGGACATATGATGAGCAGCCCCATTCTTCTCCGGTGGAGATATTAAATGTCTTCAAAATCCTCTTGCTGAAACAATATCTGCCCTGGTCTAAGTGATTATGTGAATTACAGAGGGAAAAAAAGCTGTTACCTTGACTTTGTCAATTTCTAATGATTGCTGCTTCATGCAGCTATGGGAAGCAGGAGAAGCTCCTGCTTTGTTCAGCTATTAGACTGCAGGTTTCAGTGAGCCAATACTCATTTTGCCAATTGGATTTGCTTCAAGGCAGAATATGGGAATCAGTTTCACCCACACACACCTCAAGACACACAATGTCCCACTCGGGATGAATCTCAATTAGAAAGAACTTTTATAGGTCAAGTACATTTAAGATGCAGGGAAATTCAAGGACTGCAAGTCCTTTTAATGAAATATTTCAGCTGGGAACAAGATGTACAACAGGGCATTTGCCTTCAAGTTGTACACTGCATTTATGGCAAGGAAGAGTAAGTAACATAAATTCATATTGGAAATGACACAGATGATCCCCCAGTGAACATTTACACTGAAGAAGGTACTCAACACATTTCTCATGGTGGAGATCAAATGCCAGAATCCTTTTGCTCCCTCTCCTATCTGATTTTGGCAGGTTTTTTGTTGTTGTTATTGTTAGTAAATAAAACTCTAATCAGGTTTAGAGTTAATGCAGAGGGAGAACTTAATGTAAACGAACACACTGAAAATGGATTTTTTTTAAAAGCTGTCATAAAGTTTTTGACACTTTTTTATATATGCAGAATTAGCCACGGATATTTTGGGGCGCCTCATGCATCGTCAATGTGTATAGTTCACCCAATTTTTCTCTTGCTTTTGGATTTAACATTCTCTGCGTTACCTTAATAACTTAGACATGACGAAAGAATTCCTGAAAGAGTCTAACCAATAAATGCAGTATTTTGTAAGGGCAACACAGGGCAGAGAGATGAATCCACCCTGCCTTGAACTTCTCACTCAGTTTCTCCCTAAATTAAGAGACTGTGGAAGCCGTGGTTAAGACCAAGGATGTTCCCACTGCTCTTCCTATGGCTTGGATTCTAGACTCCTCCTCACACATTACTTCCAAGCATCCCACCTCCTTTCCTCTGCTCTCTCTAACATCCTGACAGCCTCCTTTCCTACAGCAGTGATTCCTGCATTTCAGATTTTAGGAACCAGCAATTTTTCACTAAATGGATTTGAGCAACTGACCACAAAGTGCCAATTCCTTATTTTGCAAACTAGAAACATTAAAAAGGGGGTGGAAAGGTAACAACCAACTACTATTCCATAAGTAAAAGGATACTTCACCAGAAAAAAAAAAAAAAGATAGAGGGATATAATCTCCCAAAGAGAGTCTTTGAGAGATTATAAAACTTCAGGAATAACCTGTTCTGTATCCTGCTTTATTCTCATTTCACTGCTTACTGAAAATCACTGTCAACACAGAGAAGAATAAGAAACATCTCCAGCCACATTTTTTTCTTAAAGTGACTCCTTTTTGCCTTCTCTTGTCTCTCCCCCAGAAAACTTCTACTGAAGTACTGAAATCGGAAGGACCATCTGAGTATATCACCCACCCCCTTTCTCCTAAGCCCCATCCAATCATAGAGAGCAGTCAACCCTCCATCAGGACAGGGCAGCAGGGTGAATAAGACGAGTCCTCGTCTCGTTCCATCCTCACTGCAATACCGAGGAAGATACCGATCCCCTCGTATTTCAGATGACAATGCAGAGGCTGGCCCAGGCAGAACTGCTGGCGAGTGGCAGAGAGGAGGACCGAAGGGAGAACATGATGTGGCCAATGGGCTACTTCCATCAATGAACTGATATAGAAGCAACAATTGAGAAGGAATGGGGACTTCTTCCATGAACTCACTTCCATCCAAATTCAACACACAAAAATCCATAAACTATTCCATTTACATCTTAAAAAAAAAATAAGACACCGTGTCCAAGAAATAAAAACAAAGGTCGTCTAAGGAGTCTCATTCCAGGTTGCTACTGCCCTTCAGGGGACATCAGCCATGTCTGAACACACTATCGGGTACCACTGCTGGGGAGGAGGAGAGTGCTGCTGGCATCTAGAGGGCAGAGGCAAAGGATGCTACGACACATCCCATGATGCACAGGGCAGCCCCCCTAACAGAGAACTGCCCGGTCCATGCTATCAACAGGGCCCGGTTTGAGAAACTCTGGGATAAAAAACAACTGCCCCTTCCTGTTTCATCACCAAAGTCAAAGTGACAGTTATTTTGCAGGGGCAAACTACATAAACAAAGAATCCATGAATTCATGGGCACTGTTATTATTTTTCCAACACAAACATTTCCCACTTTGGTCACTGGTATCTATGGCAAAAGTAATCACAGAGAACATTTCTCAGTTTAGAAACAACATAAATATCTCAGGAAGCATAGATCTAATTCCATCTGTCTCCAAATTATTAAAATAAACTGATTTGTATTATGCAACTATAAGAAAGATTTTTTAAATGTAGGGTTTTTTTGATGGGTTCCTCACACTATGGACCCTGAACATACCAATTGTTAAAATAAATGTCTAACAAAAACAGAAGGTAGTTTCCTGGTGGTCCAGTGGCGAAGACTCTGTGCTCCCAATGCAGGGGCCCTGGATCTGATCCCTGGTCAGAGAACTAGATTACACAGGCCACAACTAAGACCTGGCACAGCCAAATAAATAAACAATATTAAAAGACAAAACAAAACAAAACAGGTGGCTGAATAAGGCATGCTGATACCCAACACCTGAGACGGAAAGGAATTTCCTCTATTACAGGATCTTAAAATTGCTCCACGCTGCGGTTTCCTAGCTATCATGACTGCTACTCTAAGATACAGTGCAAGAGGATCTTTTGAATAACTCTGCCTCAAATGTTAAAATTACAAAAATAGGATATGAGAAGTTTTCATGGCAAAGGTAATATGCTAAATGGAATTTCTAGAAAAAGAACTGAGCATAAGGAAATGGAGAGGATATGATTAACCACACTGTATTTTAGATGTTTACTTGCATGTCATTCATCTATAATGAGAGATTATCACAGTGCTGAAGGCCCACTGCATAAAAGAAAGGCTGAACAGCATTTGTTGCATGTGGTGAGGAATAAAAAACATCAGTAACATTAGAAACACACACACACAAAACAGGAGTATAACATAAACCCAGGTACCAACTTGGCATTAAAAAAAGACAGGTTCCACGCTGCCAGTGGAAACAACACTTCTAACGACCCAGTGCTATTTTCAAAGATGTTAAAATTCTACCAACAAGATTTCGGAACCAAAAAGGATTATGTTCATAAATGAAGGACATGACTAATCTTTGAGCAGGAATACAAACATGTGAGATACCAGGTAGGATACAAGTTGGGGAACGTTTTAAAATTTGCAGGTGCAATGCAAAGACAGACTCAATAAAAACCATAGCAGACATTTAACTCCAGATGGTGGTAAAGAATGTGTGATTTAATTTAAGGAAAATGAAGGAGGGTGGAAAAATATTACCCTGAGTAAACTCTCTGCCTCAATAACTGTTTTGAAAATGTTTAGAACTGCAAAATGCTTAGAGGGAAGGCTAGGAAGACACCTCTTCCAATAAAGAAAAGCTTAATGAAGTGAGGTCACAAAACTAGTATCAAATAAGGGAGAAAGTAATAAAAAAAAACATAGTAATGTTCCTCATATCAGATGTCTCTCACACCACAGCCCCCATCCTAAGGAGGTGATCACTAATTAATTTTTATAAAGATCCAAAGTAAAGGAAGAAAATAAACTTCAATGTCAAGTAAAAAAAGTCCAAGAATGTCATCTTTCGTCACCAAAAAAAAAAAAAAAAAAAGTATAAATTAAATCCAAAAGAAAAGAAAAGCAGCCAGTTTCTGAAATTTTGAGATAAGGATGGCAGAAAGAAATTCCTAGGAAACAAGTCCTCCTCACAGTGACTGCACAATTGCTGTTTTGGGGTCTCAAAGTCCACTGTATATGAGCAAAGGGCAGGAAATGCACAGGAGTGTGTGAGGCCAGACGGGATATAAAAGGAAATGGCAGGCCGTGGCAAATTGGAATTGTTAGCACCAACCAAAGGCATGTAAATTTAAAAATACTTTTTAAAGACACTACTAAAAAATACATGAGTGGGTCATGCCAAATACTACCCATGGACCACCCATTCACAACTCTCAATCCTTCAGGTACTTCAAAGTTCCAGTCTAGTAGTTCTCAGCAAATGGTAATTTTGTCCCATTCCCACCCAGGGGTCATTTGTCAATGTCTGAAGACATTCAGGGAGGGAATGTGGAGGCAGGTACAGTGCTGGGCAGAGACCAGGGAAGTTGTTCAACATCCGGCAATGCACAGGATGAACCCTTGTAACAATTATCTGGCCCTAAGTGTGTGTGTGTGGGGGGGGTGGGGATTAGGCGACTGGAATTGACATATACACACTATTGTATACAAAACAGATGACTAATAAAGACCTACTGTATACCACAGGGAACTCTACTCAACACTCTATAATGGTTTATATGGGAAAAGAATTTGAAAAAGAATAGACGCTTGTATAACCAAGTCACTTTGTTGTACACCTCCAAGTAACAACGTTGTAAATCAACTAAACTCCAATAAAAATTAAAAAAAAAAAAAAACTGACCCTAAATGTCAACCGTACTGAGGTTGAGACACTCCGCTGTGGCCTCAAGTCATTTAAAAGTGCCATGGTCACCACTTTCCTCCTTGATGCACCTCTTATCCAAATCTGCAGGCACAGGTTCAGACTACAGATTACTGCTGGTTGCATTCACAGGTGAGTCTTGTCTCTGTATCTGGGTTGTGGGCACCTTGTTTCCCCCCTCCCCTTATCCTAGGGCTATGCACACGGAATAAACTCAGACCTCGATTACACAATGGGTCAACTGGAAAAAGGCTTATCACCAGTTTAGAACAAGGAAATAGAGAGGAAGAACAGCTATAGTATATAAGCTCAACTGATTCTACCAACAGAAAACCTCAAATACACAGAAATTTCACTAGCTTAATTTTAGGAGAAAAGGGAGTCACCAAATCTAGTTCGGCTTTCTGCAATTTACAAATACTGTTCCAAAAGCCAACCCCTCCTCTCTTACGCTGGGTCCTACTTCCTTCCCTTCTTAAGGCCCTCACTCCTACAATGACGCCCCCTTTCTCCTCTGCATCTCCAGTTCCTCTGTCATCTGGGTTGTTTCTATAGACATACATGTTGCACTGTCTCCCATGTGAAAAACCAAAGCAAATTCTCTCAACTGCACAGCCCTCTCGACCTCTCTAGCCAGTAGCTCTTTTCTCTGCTCCATTTCACAGGGAGAATTCTTGGACCACTTGATCAAATCCCCATCCCACTCCTGCCTTCTATGCCCCACTCCAGGCTGCTGCTTATAGACACATCATGAACTCTGCTCTCAGAGAGGACCAATGCCACAGGCAATGTTTCCACCCTCATATGCCTCCACTTCCTGATGTGGAAGGAATACACTTGGGATACTTTCTTCTCTAGGACTCATAACACCACATTTCCTGTTTGCACTGGGTGCCCCATGATAATCTCCATTACCAGTCCCTCTTCCTCAGCTTGATCTCTGCAAGATGATGTGCCCCAGGCCTCTGTCCTGGCTCTTTCTTTCCTTTCTACTTTCTCCTTAAGCAATTTCATTCATCCTCATGGCTATATATACAATCTACATGTGTGTTTGGCAAATGGTAGTGAACATAGTCGACAGTGACAAATGCACTTGGTAACAGATTCACACACATATACATACATGTGTTTGTATGTGAGTGTATATGTGTATACACACATATAAGTCAAAGTTTCATGAACATGTGCTTATCTTTACTGAGAAAGACATATTATTGTTTCTATTTTATTTTGCTTTTGAGAAAAACACTGGTCAAAGCCCAGTACAGTAGTTTCAGGACCTACTAATGGGCCAGGGCTTGTGGCATGCAGCAAACTCACTAAGATAATGGCTCATAAATGTTTCTCTCTCCTGCCCTAACTTGCCAGTAAGGAACTCCGGGCCCCAGACAACTGCCTGTGTTTCTGCTCCACCTGGGATGTCAGATGGGCATTTCACAATTACCACGTCTGAGAAGGCACTCTTGATGTCCGAGCTCAAGGCCCATCCACTCCTATCTCAGTATTCACATCTCAACAAATGGTCCCTCTGTCTATCCACCTGCCCCAGCAGGAAACTCGGGGGGTCATTCCTGGCTCCTCTCCTTTCCTTTCCTTCCTCAGCAGGGCTCAGCAAACTGTAGCCCCAGGACCAAATAACGTTTTCCTGGAACACAACCCATCCATTTGTGTTCACGTCATCTGCTCCAAGGGCAGAGGAGAGCAGTGCTAACACACAACGTGAGAATACAGACCACCTGGCCCTTCAGAGACAAGAGTTTGCCAACCCTTATCCTGAGTCAACCTACCCAGTGCTGTCAACTCTCCTGAACACGCCCTCAACACCACCCCCCACCCCCAACTTTCCTCTGTCTCCACAGCCATCACAAGAGTTTATGCTGCAAACGCCCTTCTCCAGCCACCACAATGGCCCTACTGGGTCTCCCCTTCCACATCAGTTCCTCTAAAATATATTCTCCACAAATACGCCAAAGGGATTGTTTAACATGTTAACGAGACCTCATCCTCGCATTTCTTAAAACCAGACATCACACAGAAAATAAAACCTGAATTCCAGACCCTGGTTGCTGGTCTCTGAAGCTCATCACCACTCCCCGTGCTCACCTGTCTTCAGCCACACTTCAGCCCAGTCTAGTTCCTTCTTGGGGCCTTGGCATTAACTGTCCCTTGTTCCTGGAATGCCGTTTCCTTCCTTGAGGTCACTCAGATCTTGTCACCTAATTGAAAGCAGCCGTCTCGGCCCTACTCCTCTGGCACCCCCACACCACTTCATCCAGTTTTTCAAAGCACTTCTCTCTGGATAATATTTTCTTGCTCATCTGAATATTTCTGCCCTTTTCCTCCTTGTTCTAGAATAAAAGGGTCATGAAATCTGGAGTAAACTTGTTTTGTTTGTGGATGATCTGTTTCATTCCCAGAGCCTAGACAATGCCTGGCCCACAATGTTTAGGAATTTGTCCTCCCAAAAGGGAAAACAAAAGAACCTCTTTACATTTAAATGCAGCCCTGTAGGTAGAAGGAGTATTCTATAGCCCACAGACCAACGCAATAATTCTAACTTGAAATTTCTACACTCTTCCAGAAAGGGGAGACAATGTCACCACTCCTTAATGAAAATTATAAATCACGTACACATTTATAATAAATAATGCACAAAAGCAAATAACTTGGTACATTAAGTTTATATTTAATCACTAGGAAGTTATCAGGTAGCACACTGGATTTAATAAGAGGACTTGACTTTCCCAAAATTACTAGAAAAACCAAGCATCACAGGTAAGCGGGGAGGTCAATTAGTTTGAGATACCAAAGCAGATAAACACACCAAGATGACTTCCACATCTTTCTTTTTTAAGTAGAGGTCTGACAAACTGTAAATTGCTGATAGTTCATGCAGCAGATTATATACTATTTTATATATAAGAATTTAAGGTGAATTTTTTTTGTGTTAAAGTTTCTTCCCTTTTTGGGGTAAAGATACTTTATATAATATAATAATGTAAATTCAACTCCTCAACAACAGTTCAGTATAACACATGAGATGCTTCCTGGCCAGGTTAAAAGTTGATGAGCTATTTCAGGACTGGAACACAGCAGATCGCCCAAGCACTAATATGTTTCAAGTGTTTCATGTTCTCTGAGTCTCAATTCCTTGTGACCCCCTAACATCCAGTTAACACATGTAGAGAGCTGAGAGCAGTACCTACACATGGAAAGAATTTAATAAATAGGACCTATTATTATTATTATCTGTATAAAAGAAGTGCATTAACCATGAAGTTGCCTTTAATTTCATATTTTTCTTCTTCAAAAGGCATTAAAAATAAGAGAAAGGGTAAAATGAAGGATATTCAACATAGCACTTTTGAGGGCAAAATAATCAAAATCTCTAGAGCAGCACTGTCCAACAGCATTTTCTACAAGGATGCAAAGATTCTAAAACTGCACTGTCCAATATGGTAGCCATTGGCCACATATGGCTCTTCAGTTCTTGAAATGTGGTCCGTCAGACTACATTTTACATTGAATTTAACTTTAATTAATTAAATAGCCACATGTGGATAGTGACAACTGCACTGGACCTGGAAAACAGGCTTAATTGGACCATGATTCACTGTCATGTAATGTATTTCCTTGTCATTTATTTATTTACTTGAAGTAGAGTTGATTTACAATGTTGTGTTAGTTTTAGGTACAATCACACAGTGATTCACTTATACACATACGTGCACACGTGTTTGTGTGTGTGTATGATACATATATACACATATATACATATATATTGGCTTCCCAGGTAGCGCAGTGGTAAAGAATCCACCTGCCAAGGCAGGAGACTCAAGAGACCTGGGTTCAATTCCTGGGTCGGGAAGATCCCCTAGGAAATGGCACCCTGCTTCAGTATTCCTGCCGGGAAAATCCCACGGACAGAGGAGCCCAGCAGGCTACAGTCTATGGGGTCACAAAAGAGTCAGGCATGACTGACTAAGCACACACACACACACACACACACACACACACACACGTGTGTGTATATTATTTTTCAGACTCTTTTCTCTTATAGGTTATTATAAAATATTCCCTATGCTACACCGTAGGTCCTTGTCGTTTATCTATTGTACACATAGCAGTGTGTATCTATTAATGCCAAGCTCCTCATTTATCCCTTCCCCTCTGGGAACCAAAGTTTGTTTTCTACTGTCTGTGGGTCTAGTTCCATCTTGTAGGTAAGTTCATTTGTACCCTGTTTCCCTTACCATTTAGAACAGCCCACGATAGAGGGATGGGTTTTGTACGCCAAGAAGTCTGGGTTAGAAGTCAGGCTATGTCACCTTCATGCTGTGTGATTTCTGAGGTTGTCCATCTCCTGTTGCCCATCTTCCCAGCTCTAAGGATAAGTGCTCATCCCAGAAAGTTCTGTCCAAGACGATGAGCACTTATGAAAACAAATGGCCTGGCATTAATTCTTATTTTTCTTTCAATATAGAGAATTTTCTGAAGACCTACAATGTGCCAGGCATGACTTTAGCTGGTGAGGATCAAATCGTGATTGAGACCCAGTCTTTGCTCTCACGAAGCAAAGAGCAGAGCTTGATGGCGGTGGACACTGTTTGCTATGTAGCAGTCAGAGCAGACTTCTCGGAGGAAAGGACTTTTGACCAGAGCCTGAAGGACAGGAGTGAGAGAGCTCCGTGGCTCTCTGTAAGAGGAAATATACAGACAGAAAAAAGAGCAGCTCTCGCCTGTGACACAGGACTTTGGAGTCTCCTCTGAATGATGGGACGTCATCCTGACACTAGCAGTGACTGGATCCAATTGACTTTAAATCACTCTAGCTGGAGAATGGACTAGAGGAAGCATTGAGACCTGTTGCAAGGCCACGGCAAGGCCAGGTGCCACATGATGGATGGCAGAGGCCGGGGAAGACATGGGAGGATGACAGGACAGAGGAGGGGGAGGGGATGGGCTGTGCTGCTGTGAATACACAGGACTCTGCACCTCCATTAGGACATCACTCAGCCAGCAACCTGAATTTTCCTTTCCGAGGCCCTGCAGCTCAGCTGAAGATTCTGGCAGTGAAACCTTAAGTGGTGCAATTTGCAATTCATTCTCCAGTCCGTGACCAGAGGGCAAAGAGAACAGAGGCGCCAGATAACTCGGGTTTAACTCTGAGGCGGGCACAGCTCACTGCGGTTCTAATTATGATGGTTCTACGTCGTTTCAGACAGAGGGAAAACACACACAAAGAAGAGCTAATGCTAATCATGTGCTTGGATGATGAAATTAGATATTGCTTTCCCTATGTGGATCGATGATGATTTAATCAACTACATATCATCATTAATTTGTATGAAAATTAAGTTGCATTAATTTGCCACAGACTTCAGACCTTATTCATTCCTTTCTGTATGGAAGCATTTAGTGTTTTTATTACAAAAGCTTTAAGCAAGCAAGAGTCTTACACATACTTACCAACTAAAGCAGAAATTTCCCTTTTGCTTTATACTAGGCAAATTTAACTGTGGAGTCTCAACACCTACAACAAAAGCAATTCCTTTTTTTCCCCTACCAATCACTGCCGTCATTTCCCACAGAGCCCTGTTCAGAATCACACTGCAAATGGATGGTTCCAATGTGGTCGCCACAATGGGATGCTAAGAGGTTTTATTTAAGTGTGTATGTGTCGCTTGTACCATGGTAACACTTCTGGTACATAGCATAACCAACAGTATTTTTAACACTATCATTACTATCACTACAACCATTTTAATATCTAATGTGTTGTCTTTTAACATCTCTCTTATGTTTCTGAAGTTATGAAGAGTGACTACGAAGTACATAATTAATTTTCTAATGTGACTTGCAGAGGAAGTTAAATTTATCCAGTTGGTATTTAACTGAGACCCTACCACATACCACATTCCCCATGATGTCCAGAGATACAAAAGTACAAGTTGGATAGAGTCTTGCCCTCCAGGAATCCTAGCATTTCATTACTTTACATTCAGATCCTAAGATTACTCAGTGTCCTGACAAGAGCACTCAGTAAACAAAGCATCACTTCTAATTCCACTTTGATCAGCTAAAACCACTCGGAGGATGAGCTCAAAAGAGGCATCTCTGAGACCAAGTCCTCCTTTCTATCCTCCTCTAAAGTAGAAAAATACCAACTTTGGGAGCTGCAATGGACCTTAGAGAAGATGGAGAAATCTGTTGCTTAGAAAGTAGACTTTAGAAGAAGAATATCACTTAGAAATGAAAACAACTGTTAAACTTTATACACTTATTTAACTCCCATTTATATGTCACAGAATCAAAATGAGAAGGAATCAGGAGGGCAGGAGCCTAAAACTGATTACAATTCTGATTTTATATCAGAATTGCTGGTAGAGCTTCTAAAAAAAAATACAGGTGCCTGCACATCGTGTACTCAGATTAAGATTCTGCAGATACAGGATAAAACTCTTCTTAAAAAGAGAAAAAATAAGCTACCACATTCAGTGGCTTCTGATACTAGATAAGATCAGTAACACACTACTCATCATGTGACTGCTTCTAGGTCAGGAACTGGCACAAGTGCTATTTTTTTCAGATGACTTACCTAAAGTCACAAAGGGAATAAAGGCAGGAGTTGGAATTTAAACTTGCATCATCTTAATCTCGAATCTTTCTTTCCTCTACATATCAATGAACGTATTGTTGGCATAAAATTAGAGCGGTCATCCTAAAGATGATCTAATTCAAAATATCCTTTTCTTTTTTTTAAGATAAAGAAATGAAAAAAAAAAAAGAAAAAAAAAAGAAATGAGTTTCAGGGCAGGAGTTGTAACCCAATCAGAGTTACAGACGAGTTACAGGCAGAGGCTGAACTAGAGGCAGGCTCCTGGAACCCTCAGCTTAGCTTTCTCTTTTAAATATCACTTAAAACAAGATGATTAAAACACGCTTACTCCTTGGAAGAGAAGCTGTAACAAACCTAGACAGTGCATGAAAAATCAAAGATATCACTTTGTCAACAAAGGTCCATTATAGTCAAAGCTGTGGCGTTTTCAGTAGTCATGGATACACGTGAGAGCTGGACCATAAAGAAGGCTGATCACCAAAGAACTGATGTTTTCGAACTGTGGTGCCAGATAAGACTCCTGAGAGTCCCTTGGATTGCAAGGAGATCAAACCAGTCAATCTTAAAGGAAATTAACTCTGAATATTCATAGGAAGCACTGAAGCCAAAGCTGAAGCTCCAATACTTTGGCCACTTGATGCAAAGAGCTGACTCATTGAAAGGGCCCTGATGCTGGGAAAGACTGAGGGCAGGAGGAGAAGAGGGCGACAGAGGGTGAGATGGTTGGATGGCATCACGAACTCAATGGCCAGGAGTTTGAGCAAACTCCAGCAGATAGTATAGGACAGAGAGGCCTGGCATGCTGCAGTCCATGGGGTTGCAAAGAGTCAGACATGACCTAGTGACCTAACAACAAAAACAAAATGATATGTACATTTTTTTTCCCATTTGGCAACGTTGAATCTTAGTTGTGGTATGTGGGATCTAGGTTCCCTGACCTGGAATGAACCCAGGCCTCTTCACTGGGAACTCAGAATCTTAACCACTGGACCACCAGGGAAGGCCTCAGGTTCAGCTTTTTCAATACACATCTTCTGTCAAAGTAAAACACACATTCTCCTCTTTCAAGAAATATTCCAAGTTGTCTTTTGAAACAAGAGTATTCTGACTCCACTCCCAATGGTATCTTCAAAAGCATCGTACTTCCTACTAGGTATAAATTATCCAAATACACAAAATACACAGGGGGCACAGGTAGTTATGCTACATGTAGTATAATCCCTTTTTAAAAGTAAAAAACCTTCATGAAATAAATTCTTCATCTTTTGTAAATTAAAAAAATGATTCAAAACAATAGTAATAACCTTGTAGCATCATTTTCCAAACACGTAAAAAGACTCTAGACTCACACTGGTGTCAGGTGATGGGTCTTCTGAATGCAAATGCTCTGTGAAAAACTAAGAAAAATAAAAGGCATTCTCCTGACTGGATGGCAGAGGGAGAAGGAGGAATGGACTGGCCATGGGAAGATGGGAAGCCAGGCAAAGGAAGAAGGGGCTGCCCTTTATAGAACTTGACTGCTAGCCACAGACACGGACTTGTTTACAGAGAAGACACCTGTAAACAAATCAATAACGATCTCAATTGCCAAGGCTATGGATGGACACCCCCAGCAAGCCCAAGCCTGGCCCAAAAAACTGTCTCCAGAAATTTACAAGTAATATTTCAACCTTTGCTTATTTTCAGGTTGGCAGGAGGGAGATGGAAAAAAAAAAAAAACCAAAACGCACCTGATCTCAACCAGAACAAAAATAATAAATGAGTTTAGGAGACTAAGAGTGAAAACCAAAACGCAAATGTAGCTAAGTTCTGCCCAAAGTAGAAAAGACTACTTCTCTAAAGCACAGAAAGTGACATGCTTGAGATATGAAGTCCTGAGAATCAAGAAAAGTGTGGACTTAATGAGTTTATCAATCTGCTTACCAGGAGTTAAGACAGAAATGAGAAAGAAACAGTGAAATGGCCATTTGCTTTCTCATTTAACCTAGCTGCTATCCTTATTAATCATCAAACCTTCTCATTTACACTCCCATCATACAAGAAGAATGATTAAAATGCCAGCCCTGAAAAAAAAAAAAAAATGCCAGCCCTGATTCAAATAACTGATATATGGCAGAAACAAATATATTTATATGCTTTCTAGAAAGATTAATAGTAGCTGGTGCTGGCTTGCCAAGTGAAGATGTACAAACTTTCTATCTGATACATAAATCAAACACAAAGCATATAGCATATTTTAAAGACTGCTGATGTTACAGTGATTTTAAATTACTCAGGTTCTGGAATAAACTATGCAGATGTTGACTAATGTGGTAATGTATTCTGGAGCTTCTCTTATTAATTTAATGTTATAAAATGTAATAGCATTAACCAAAGAGGTCTGAGGAATTGAGAGAAAATAAACATATTTGAAACCAAGGGTATTTTATTTTTAACCCATACTTTACTGATGAATAGTCTGATCATTTCCATTGTACTTCACTGTGATTAAGATTCTTTAACATGCTTCCCTGTACACTCTTAAAATTTTTTTTTATTTAATTTTATTATTGGAGTATAATTGCTTTACAATATTGTGTTAGTTTCTGCTGTACAACAAAGTAAATCAGCTCGGGATATGTTTTTATAATGGGTTGTTTGCTAGCTTGGGCAGATTCATTACAAAATGGTTCCATTAACCACCGTGGTTTAGTAGATTACAATGATAACTTTGTTTTTCGTCCCTTTAAAATTAAATTGAATAGAAAAGAAAAACTGAACAAAATGACAAAAGAAATGGAGGGGCAAATAAATGAAGATGGAGAACAGTGTGATTTGTAATGTCAAATGAACAGTGGCTGAATCAGAGATGCCCTGATGTACCAAAAACTATTTACAAGTTTCCAACTTGCTGGCCACTAAAACCAGCAAATATGCAAAAATCAGCAGTATTCAGAGTTAAGTAAAGCAGAATACTGGACTGGAAACCAAAGAATCTCGGTGAACTTCTCAATCCTGCTCTTGGTTGGTACCTGCCTACCTTTCAGGGACATGGTAAACATGGCCTGAGAGGCGCATGTAGGTTTGAAAAGCACTTTGTAAACTGCTCTCCTGCTTGTCAGTGCCAGGTACCACCATTCTCCACCCTCTCCCCGTCCTCATCCTTAACCTCAAGTCACTTCCTGTAACATCTTGGTCACTGTTTAAAACACATCTGTGAAGTCAAGTGATCTGGGTACAAGAAGACACTTCAAAATATTATTGGTAGAAATAACTCTTTGAAAAAAATCTGCAAATGGCTTTTATACCTGTTTAAGAATGGTGAACTGAGCACTGTGATTCACACAGTTCTGAATTCTGGATTCCCTTCAAACAACCCCAATCATTTTCATCACAGAACACATAGCTTCATGAGAGCCCAAGATCATCACGGTTGCAACATATACAAGCTTTTCCATCTCAGTGAAATGAAGAGAAAGTAGAAGTCTGGTCCTGATCTTTTTTCAGAGGGTCAGAATACTCCATGCATAAACACATCGTGTTGGCAAGAGTCAGGGGAACTACCAATCTCCTGCCCATTGTGGGAGGTAATCAATCAAGATTAGCCACAAACACTGACCCAGAAAATATTTCTCAGTGTGAGGTCCTGGAAGTTCTGGGGGGACAGGGGTGGGGGGATGGGGGTGCTGACAGGGGAAAAAGAAGAAAGCCAACTGTCTCAAGATTTATTTAGAATACCTCACTTCTCTGAGATTCTTAACCACTTCATCAAAGTGTGGGGATGCTGAGATGTTTTTAATATGATTCATGAACTGTTGCTCCCACCAAGGGAAATAATAATCACATGTCCATTCATTCATTATCTGTTCATGCATGAACACCTAGCAGGAGTCAGATACTATGTTAAATGCCAGAGACACAACTGTCAACAGGCAGACGTGGGCCCTGGCTTTAAGGATATTAAATTCTAACGAAAAAGGGAGAGCAACAAAGAAAAATAAGAAAACGTACAAAACAATGGCTTGCGATAATAATGACTGTGATAGAAGCTAACAAGAAATGGAGTGTTGCAATAAGGATTACACAGGATTGCTGGGGGCTACTTT
Organism: Cervus canadensis; assembly: GCF_019320065.1. Taxonomy (NCBI): domain Eukaryota; kingdom Metazoa; phylum Chordata; class Mammalia; order Artiodactyla; family Cervidae; genus Cervus; species Cervus canadensis. Next base: position 24,212,137 of record NC_057407.1, read on the forward strand.
AGATAAATAATCAGAGAATCCCTCTCTCAGGAGGAGACTTGAATGAGACTGAGCCAGCCAAGTGAAGAGTTGGGGAAAAGTTTTCCAAGCAATGGAAACAGAAAGTGCAAAGGCCCTGAGACAGAAGGGCTTAGAGAACTGAAGGCATCACAGAGAAGCCAGGTGGCCAAGCAAACTGAGGAAGGGAGAGGAGTGTGAGATGAGGCTGGAACAGTGGCCAAGAGCTACAATTCACACACATGCTGTGCATACCAGGTTCAGGAGACTTACAGGATAAAGCTTTTCAAGTCTTAATGAGTTTTAAAAGGCACAGTTTGATTTACACTGAAAGGAAATTGAAACAGAGCAGGATACTATGGTTCTTATCTTCTGCCTGTCTTTTGTCCACAGAAAAACTTTAGTCAAAGGTTAAGTTTAATCGGAGAAGTAAGAAAATGCAGAAGCGAATGAAGACAATCAAACAGAACCAAAAAGTATTAGTTTAGTCACTAAGCAAAGTTAGGGACCTTGAGGTCCTCCTCAATGGCTACAGATAGCATTTGGAGCCATATCCTTTGAGCTGTTTTACAGACACTGAAACCCCCATCAGGTGGAATAAGCTAACTACCAGACGATCAGAATGTAGCCATGACACAAGCTGCCACAATTCTGAGAAATGGCCTCCAAGAAACGGGAATAAACTGACCCTGGAACTGAAAACTGACTTTGAAACAATCAAGATGACACTTATCAGACCACTGCATGACCAATTTTAAGACGACTGTGGTATTTCCACATGTAGCCTCTTCTCTCTGCCTATACACCTCCTCCTTCTGTCTATAAAAGTTCTCGCCCACTGAATGTCAGTGGGGGAGGGGCGGGTGGGAATTGGCCTCTGGACATGAGTCCACCCTCCCTCAGGTTGCCCGCCTCCAAAACAAAGCGAATTTTCCTTTCTACCAGCCTTGCATTTTTATTGGCTTTTGAGTCTCGAGCACCTGGATCCCACTCTCAGCAACAGTATTACCCTCTGTGCATGCCCTTTGTATAAACACATAATGTATAAACATAACCTTTATTCTAAAGAAGCTAGCATTTGGAGAAATCAGAAGGCATTTTGAATGCATTTTCCAGTATTTAAATAAAAATGATCTTAGAGGAGTAGACATTTAGAAAGCCCCTAATAGCCACCTGATAACCAGTATATATAACAATGGATGTAAGGTTTTAAAGAAATGAAACAAAATAAATCTACATACCTCCTCGTTGCACCAATAATGTGACCTCACTTCCCTTTGGACATTCGATGAGCATGTCCACGACTTGGTTGTGAGTTAGCGCCTGCACATTCTTCTTGTTAACTTCCACTATAAGATCCCCTTCTTTCAGGCCTCGGCACCTTGGACTGTCAACAATCTGTTTCACTCTTTGGCCGCCACCCCCAGGACTGTCCGCGATAGTAAAACCAAAACCCATTGGCCCTTTGACTATATGAACAGTTATGAGTTCTGGCTGAGTGGCTATGGAGGAAGCCAAAGAGACAGTGTCATTGGGGTAACCATGGGAACCATTTGAAGCCACATCCGCAGGGCTGCTTGGCCTGGCGTCCTTCATACTGCTGACTTTGCCTGTTTTACTACTGTGACTAGCTGGCGAGTCATAGGTCTCTTGACCATTCACAATAATTGGTTCTTTATCCAAAATGGCCACCGAAGTCACTAAACTTGTGTTGGGGTCATCTGGGTCAAAAGGCAATGGATAACCTCGGCAGAGTTCAAGGTCCACGCTGGCACCAATGGGAATGGACTGGAAGATTTTCACAACTTGTGCATGAGTGTGTCCCAAAACACAGGTGTCATTCACGCTCACAATCACGTCTCCTGCAAAAGAGTTGGGGATTAAAAAAATTGCCCAGGAAAGTTCTATCAATTTTATACTATAAAATCCTACCAATAAGAAGTTGAACTGAAATTGGATTAGGGGGTGATACTGCAAGGCACAAAAAGCTTCCATTACTTTGTTTATGCTAATAAGGCATTCTTGTAGCATTTACTGTCTTCCCTGCTAATGGGAATATAATGATCATTGAAAGAACATTTGAGCTTTTTTGTTCAAAAAAAAGGAAAAAAACCACTGCAGAATACCAAGTTGAGACTTCATTCATTCAAATGGATCTGCATTTTTAGTAAATTACTCCTTTACTATACTCAACAGCACGCTAACAGTTCCCCAAAAGGGAAAATGTTAAAGCAGCTTCAAAGCTCTTCACCTATACCAGGGGACACATTTACGTAGTACAGGAAGCTTGCTCATTCGCCCAGTTTTTAAAGGACAATGACAAGCTCAAGAAATCACGATGCCATCTGGACCTGACCACACAGGACCAAGTTGTGTCTCATACCTGTTTCCATCTTGCCATCCAGGGCGGCAGGACCATCTAGGACCAAGCTCTTGATTTGCAGAAACTCATCAGGTTCATCCCCTCCAACGACTGTGAAACCAAAGCCACGACTGCTTTTCCGCAGCTTCGTGTGAATGAATTTGCCTTTCAACTCTGAAGGGTTTCGTGTAAAAAAGGGTTTGCCTGCATCAAAACAAGATGTGTAAGGAGGGTCACCATGAGTGAAAAGATGAAGTAAATAAGAAATGATACAAGTTAGAGGTATCTCTCCAAACTCCTGTGCTGGGGCATGGGGCACAGAGGTTTTTCAAGAAAGTCCTTCTTGATTTCAGTTATAAGGGAATTCCTAGACTCTTTTGTGTAAGGAGGGGGCTAGGGTTCACTGTGTGTCAGCATGAAGATCAAAAGAAAATGTAACAGAAGGATGACTTTGGTGTCCAGGGTCTGACACAGATCCTTGGTCTTGTTTCATGTAGTTTGACAGCAACTGAGTTGCTATGAGGCCCTTCACAAAAAATGGAGTGGGTCTTTGTTTTGTGTCTTTTGTTTTGTCACAGATTATATTTTCTACTATGGCTTCCAGTATGTTGTCTGTAGTTTGGCTCCCATTTGCAGAGTCAATTACACAGAAACTTTTCAAACAGAAAACTCATTCTGAAAATAAAAAGATGATACCAGGAGACATAGCATGGTCACCAAGAATAACTCATATAAATAAAAAATGGAGAATCATGGGACTTCTCTGTCCAGTGGTTAGGTCTTCCTGTGGCTCAGTCGGTAAAGAGTCTGCCTGCAATGCAGGACACCCGGGTTCAATCCCTGGGTCAGGAAGATCCCCTGGAGAAGGAAATGACAACCCACTCCAGTATTCCTGTCGTGGAGAATTCCATGGACAGAGGAGCTTGGTGGACTGTAGTTCATGGGGTCACAGAGAGTCAGAAACAACTGAGTGACTAATACACTCTCTCTCTAAGACTTCACCTTCCAATGCAGGGGACATGGGTTCAACCTGCATTCCCGCTTGTCTGGGAAGATTGTACATGCCCCAGGACAACTAACCCTGTGTATCACAGCTACTGAAACCATGCAACACAATTACTGAAGCCTGAACAACCTAGAGCCCACGCTCCAGAACAAGAGACACCACCACAGTAAGAAGCCCACAGATCGCAACTAGAGAGTAGGCCCCTGCTCAATGTAACTCAAGAAAGCCCATGAGCATCCATTAAGACCCAGCAAAACCAAAAATAAATAAACAGAGCATCGCTATTTTAAAAATTAAAAGGAGTCACTACTTTGAATTGAATTCTAAATTCAACTGATTTTTCCTGTCCATTTGCATCGTTTAACAATTTGTGAAATAGCCTAGGTATGTCCAAAATCAGTTGTCTCATTAAAAACAAATTAACAGATATACAGCTAAATAGCTTCCAAACATTTAGTGAATTCTCTTGATAACATTCACAAATAACATTTTGCACACAAATCCAATATTTTATTTTGAGTTTGGGCATTTCTCTGTAATTGAGAAGCTCAGTTGAATTTCCCTGATTATCCCAAAGTAGTGAACATCATTCTAGGGTCAGACTCTTTCAACTCTCCTATTATACTTCCTATCTCCTGCCCTTGACACAGCTTCCCCATATGCCCTATTACTTTTCTACCAAAAATGCTATCCAAAAAAAAAGGAGAAAAAAATTCCCCATGTCTCCATATACCCCTGCACTAGGAGGCAGGCACCCAGGAAGGAAAGTTATTTTTGGTTAGTTACATCTAAAAGGTCTTTTTAAAAAGATCTCTGGGCACACATACAATTTTTAATTGCACATTTCAAAAGTCTCTGGCTCTTAAGAAGGCTTTTTTAAATTGCCTGGAGTCACAGGTCTGCTCACTAACCTCCTCCCCTCTACTGCAGTCCCAAAGCTGGCTGGAAGCATGACAAACTATAGTCCTGTCACCATGGCTAAAGAAAGGCAAGCTGGATTCACCATGTGAAGTCACCTGCCAAAGCACCGGGGAGGGGATGTCAAGCGCAGCCAGGGCTTGTATTGCCATGGCAATTACTAGATGGAAAATTGAGAACCATTCAGATAACCCCCAAATTTCCCTTTATGGGGTATGTGAATAGCAGCTATTCTTGAAGCAGAGGCTATTAGGGAAAGCTTTAAGGCAAACACATATTTCACTTAGGCAAAGACATCAATAACCATCAACTTTTCAGTGAGACACTCTCTGTCCCCTTATTAAATACTGCAATATCTGCTCCAGCATTCACAATCCCCCTTACCTGCTTTATTTTTGATCTCAGCATTTATCACCATCTGACACGGGATACAGCTTACTCACTGATGGGGGGTTTTATCTCCCTCTCCCCATACCCCATTGCAGGAGAGGCACTGCACATGCTCACACATACAACACTAGAAAAAACTCCACAAGGATTTATGATTGCATGTCCAGAGTGTAAATAAAACATGGCCTGTTTCATTGTGTGTGCTCCAAAAATGTGTGCTGAATGAATGAATGAATAAGAACACAAAGAAATGAAATTTAACGTGTCTCTGAGAAGGCTGTAAGAGGTGGCTGGGTGTGTAAGTTTTTCACCCTGATTATAGATAGCAAAGTTAGAAAATGTAAAAATGTGTCTGGCAGTTTATCTAAATGAATGCTTTAAAAAGCCATTAGCATATTTTGAGCTGAGAATGCTTTCAGCTTAAAAGAGACATGAAGAGGACTTTGAAATTACACCACTGACTTTCTGTTTCAGCATTTAACTAGGGAGGGAAGATCAGAGGGTTCCACATTTATGCACATTTTATTACGTTTTATGTACAGGTAGGTCATCAGTTACTGTAGCTTTGGAGAAGAAGTGCTTTTCTATATACAAGCAGCGGAATGAGGAGCTCTCTGCTGCAGCCTTGTGGCACATGTAATTTTCTAAGACAGGCTCATTTGCTGACTAGTCACCAGTTGTAAGATCTGGTGATGTGGAAGGATCACCTGGGTAGCTTTTTTAAAATGTACTCATTTCTAGGGCCTGCCCTGGATTCACTGAATCTGGACTTTCTGGGTCTCGGCCCAAAAACATCTACTCATGAACAATCTGTAGCTGCTTGCTTCTCTGCCAAGTTGGCACTATTCTTGGAACTAGTGTTTAAACACCATAGAATGGTGTTGCCCCAGAGTACTTCCCGTGACATAGGGAATGCTCGGTATCTGCAGTATCCAATACACCAGCTGCTAGTCAAGGAGGCTCTTCTGAGCCCTTGAAATGTGGCCAGTGGAAACAAGAAACTAACCTTTTTATTTTTTAAAATTGCAATTAACTTGAATATAAAAGGTAACATGTACCCAGTAGCATCCCAACTGAATGGCATACATTAAGATGATGAGGTATCCCACAAAATAAAAAAAAAAAAAAAAAAAAGGTTTAAGTCAGAAGTTAAACTGTTCCTAATGACACCCAGGGTTCAAATCTGTGCTCTACTACTTCCTGGCTGTGTGTGAGTTACTAAACCTCTCTCTGCCAGAGTGTCGGATGTGTAAGTGGAGATAATGAGAGTACCAACCTCACTATTTACATGATAGTTGTAAGAAGGAACGGTGACAGATAACATAGCTGAAGTGCTCAAGGAGGTGCCTGATGCATAAAAAGAGCTCAATCAATGTAGGTTATTATTTTGTTGATGGTGGTGGTGAAATGGGTAGGGTGAAGGGGTAACTGCAAAATCTCTGAGCATAAAGCTGGAAGCTGGAGAGATTTCCGAAGAGCAAATCTCTTTAAAGTTAACATTTTCTGAGTTGAGAAGGATACCCTCTTGATCAGAGCAAAGTTCAGTTGAGCAATGAACTCAGCAAAATTAATACCAAACAATCTAACCCTGTTAGCCACACAGCTTCTTCCTGAGAGTACTGTCAGGAACATAGACCAGGATACTCAACAGGCACACAGGGAACTCAGAGTTGTAACCTATGGTGATAAAGCCCAACTTAATGTTTCTCACAACTGTAGCTTGGAGTCAAAGACTGTGGATTTAAACCGGCTTCTACGGTATTGGTTAAACTTTGAAGATTACGATTATGCTTGAAAGACAAGAGTCAATACAGAGACTAGAGAGTAGAAAGTTTTAAGAATGGACTATTTCCCACAGGGAGTTCAGTGAGCCTCTCCCAAACCCCAACCACTAGGGGACCCAAGAAGATTAAAGAAAAGGAGAAAAAAAAAAAAAAGAAAGTGAAGAATCTGAAATAAAGTTCCTAATACAGATCAATACTATCTGGACTCTTAACTCAGTTGGTGCACAAAGCATTTGACACTCAGAATCTGAAACGTTAAAGCTCTAATTTATTTAATCTCTAAGACAATCCTTTAAGGAAGCCAGGCTGTTTATCACGGATGTACACATGTTATTTCACACAATAATAAATTTAGCAGAGAGGATGAGATCTAGTTCAGGATATCCTACAGTGGAAAAACAAAACAAAACACAGTCTCATACCTCCATGGGATTTAAAGTCTGAAGAGGAAACTTGTTAAATAACTGAACTCCAATGAACACTAATTACCAACTGTTAAATTCTATAAATGAGAAGTTTGACATGGGAAGAGGGAGTAGGACAGAATCCAGCAAAAACCTCAGACGAGCAAAAGTTGGCAAAGCAAAGAGTGAGAGGAAAAGGCAGCTGCAAATGGAGGACAGCATATGCCAAGACCCTGATGTGGTCCATAGTTTCGATGATTCAAGGAATTAACAAGAGGTTCAAGCAACTGAAAAGTCAGTGTAGTTAACTTACCATGAGAGAAGGAAATAAGACAACATGAAGTTGAAGAAGGAATTTTATACTCTAAAAATACAGAGGAACCCCCAATCCTATTGATATTAATTTATATATCATTATCTTCTATGTTCTGTCTGTATTAAAAACATTATCACCATTAAATGGTATCAAACTATTTTACACAAGTTGATATTAATACCAATCTCAAGATAATATCAGCTGAAAGGGAAATAATTTTTCTTATGAAAATAAAAATGTCAAAAGAACAGCATGTATACTATCTATGGTGAAAACAGATCACCAGCCCAGGTGGGATGCATGAGACAAGTGCTCGGGCCTGGTACACTGGGAAGACCCAGAGGAATCGGGTGGAGAGGGAGGTGGGAGGGGGGATCGGGATGGGGAATAAGTGTAAATCTATGGCTGATTCATATCAATGTATGACAAAACCCACTGAAATGTTGTGAAGTAATTAGCCTCCAACTAATAAAAAAAAAAAAAAAAAAAAAAAAAAAAAAAAAAAAAAAAAAAAAAAAAAAAAAAAAAAAAAAAAAAAAAAAAAAAAAAAAAAGAAAATAAAAATGGAAGAATGAAAATTAGGGAAAAGGGGTATCTTACCTATCTTTTAACATCTAACACATTTACATCTTTAAAAATGTAGAGAGAAGAAAAGACAAATTTTACAGCTTTTTATTGGTTCTGTAACATACTCCCCAACATTACTAAATATGATGCTTATTCTACTTTTTTATTTAAAAGAAAAAAGCTAAAGAAAAAAAATCCCCAAATCTTTTCTATCCTTTAAAAGTAATGAGGCTGAAAGTAGCAAGATTCTGAGTTTCCAATTTTCTGTAATGAATCTCAGTAGGGATGCATACTATTTGTGAATGGAAATAAGTGAGAACCAATGAAACGTTGTAAAACATGCATGAATGCCCAAACTGCAACAGGAACAGAGGTTAGAGTATATAACACAGTAATATCAAACCATTTTACATTTACAAGAAAATCTTAGTCAAAAGCAAATACTCTGACTAGAATCTTGAAACATGTAGTGCTGAATTTTCAATGTATCTTATTTAACACAGTATTAAATGTGTGTGTTCTCTAAATTTAGAGCTCACAGCTCAACATGATTTTGCACACCACCCCTCACTCCCAGCAGCATTTGGCAATATCTGGAGACAGTTTTGTTTGCCTCACTGGGAGAGGGTTTCTCCTGGCACTGAGTGGGTAGAGGCTGGGAACACTGCTCATTCCCTACCATATATACAAGTCAGCCCCACAACAAAGAACTGTCTTAGAACAATCCTTTGGAAAAATCTAGGAATTCACAGATTTCATGTTTTAAAGTTTCTTTAAAAAAATTAAACTTATGAGCCAAACTAGGATGCAATTATAAAAACACTTTACCCTGAAGTGGAGCTTCTCTGGCTGGCTCCGGATTACTTGGGGGGTGGTTTGGAATAGCAGGAGGCACAAGCGATGAATGATCTTCTGTCCATTCTACAATAAAAACAAGAAAAGGTTTACTGTTTTCCTTCCAATCACTGGTCACCTTACTTAGGATTCGCCACCTTCTTCATTTTAAAACTATCCAAACCAATAAAACCAGAAGCAGAGAGCTTCACTTGAAAAGAAACTGGTATCTGATGCTATTCTATACATGACTTCCCAGGAGGCACTAGTGGTAAAGAACCCTCCTGCCAATGCAGGAGACATAAGAGCTGTGGGTTCGATCCCTGGATCAGGAAGACCCCCTAGAGGAGGGCATTGGCAGCCTGCTCCTGTATTCCTGTGTGGAGAAGCCCATGACAGAGGAGCCTGGAAGGCTGAAGCCCACATGGCTGCACAGAGTAGGACACTACGTAGCCCACCTGCTCTATGTTAAGGTCCCTCCCTGTGTGTGTGTGTTTATGTCTCCTTCTCCTAAGACCTCTGAGACCAGAAATAAAACCAATAAAAGAACAACCAGTAAAATCTCCAGTTCTCTCTGGCTGCAGCATTCAAAGTGAGATCAAGTAAAAAAAATATCAGAAAAGATATACAGTAAACTAAAGCAGGCCCAATAAGGCAGAAACTTCTCTAAGTCATCTGAGACTTGGCTGGGCTGCTGAAGTCTGCTTGGCTGAGGCAGTAAAGGTAGGTTTCAGGAGTTTGGTAAGGTGCTGTCCCCTATCATCTCTCAAACCCGAAGGGGACCCATTACTAAAATCCCTGAGTCCTAACTAGTCTAAGTGTACGAACTAAGTGTAGTCTTGTTCACTTTGAAGACCAAGAAACAACTCACTGTGAATGAATCTTAAGATTTATCCCAAACTCACCTTTCCAGCTAAGCTAACACAGTCAATTGTGTATATATAGTCAATTTTACACTCATTTTTCAATTGTACATTCTCATTCCCCAAATTCATGAAAATATTTTTAAAAATTTTTAAATAGAAAAGAGATTAAGGTAGAAGGGAGAACTTTTCAATAGCTGAGTGTGTGCACGCACACACACACACAGATACATACAAACACACTCTCTAAAATACAGTCTATGGCTGTGGTTGGCAAACTATGGTTTACAGGCCAAACTGGCCCCCGTGCCTAGTTTTATAAAGCTTGCAAGAATGTTTTCACACATTTTTAAATGATTAAGAAGAATATTTTGTTGACATATAAACTACATGACACTCAAATTTCAGTGTTCAGTGTTTCAGCCACACACATTTGTTTACAGTCTATAACATATTTCATACCGTAAGGGCAGAGATAGTAGACGCCGTATGAATAACAAAGCCTAAAGTGTTTATTATCTGATCACTTACAAAAAGTTTGCCAACTTCCATGCTGTGGTCTATATTTATTCAGTTCAATATATAATAAGAGAAGTACTGAATTTTATATTCATATTTTACACTGAAGGAGCAGTAAACCTAATATTTTTAAAGACTGCAATGAAAAATGAAGAAAAATCTAAGCATCTGCTAATAAACAGAGGGCTAAATGAAGTAAAGAGATTCATAAAAGGAATATTATGCAGTCATTAAAAATCCCAAGGTAAATCTATATTAAGCAGCCTTGAAAATGTGCAAGAAATATATTTAACTGAGAAAAATAGGCCAGAAAACTAATATGTATGTAAATACAGAATGTATTCATATACATAAATTATGACCTGGTGTTTGTTAAAATCTGCATATTTGTACATCCCCAGACAGTTTCTGCACATTGCTTATTGCCGAGAAGAGAATGGGAACCAGCAGGGGAGATGTAAATGTTCTCCACTTCTGAACTGTTCACGTTTTTGTGAAGAACATGAAGTAACTTTTAATTTTTTAAGAGCACTGAAAATTACCAGCTTTTTCTGATGCCTACATGCCTACAATTAAAAGTTAGTTCCATACCTGGCACATCTTCTTAAAGAGCTAGCAGTGGTTTGGATTTAGATAACCAGGTGCTGTGCAAAAGCTCCCGGGACAAGGGAATTCTGTCACCATCAGAAATGTTCTCCAATCTAACAACAGCCCCTTTCTAAATAATAGTGGAGGTTGGGCGCTTTTAAACTGGGCCCCCCACTTTAGCTGTCTGCGTTCACGGTGTGGACTCTAGCAGAGGTTCTGCATCACTCCCCAGGCTTCCAGGACACAGTTCCTAGCACCACACAGGACGCGATTCTCGCGGCCACTTTTGACCACACGGGGGTGTCAGTGCCCAGGCTTCGCCTGGAGCTCCGGGCCCACGGAGAGAGGAAAAGCCAACCTTCTGGCTGCTGCTGCTGCTGCTGCTCCAACTGCTTCTTCCGTTTGGCTTCTAGAACCGGGTTCTCATACTGTGTCTTCCTGTTGATGTGGCTGGAGCAGAAGGCATATCGCACTCAGTTAGGAAACATTTTGTCCCACAAGCAAAATGCCAATCAGGCCAAGTTCCCTTGATTGGACCTGCGCAAAGCAGGTGGTTGAGCATGTTGTGTCAAAAAGCACAGTTAGGAAGATACAATAAAAATGAAAATGAATGGTTTCCACATACTGACTGCTTATCTGTATCAAGTATTGTACAACCAGTTTTACATGTGATTTATTTTAAAAATCTTCAGTAAATGCCAAGATGAAGGTCCCTATTGTTGTTGTTATTTTGTGGATAAGGAAAATAAGTTTCTGAGCAGTTAAGTACTAGCTGACCTAACAGAACAGAGCTAGTCAACACTAAGGAGGCTTCAAGCTCAGCATGGCCAGCTTTCAAGTCCCAGGACTGTAACCACCGATTCTCCCAAATGTCCAAAGAATCACGTGACAAAGAATGTTTCTTTAATTCAGCAAGAAGTCAGTTACAGAATTATTTTAAAATGGAGTTGAAAGTGGAGATGTGGTGTTGTCTGTAACATGTAGTGCCAGAAACTGTGTGTAACTTTCTACAATACAGTTTACGGAACCATAAGCACCCTGCCCCCCCAAAGATCAAGTTAAAAGAAGGACTCTACCAACATCTGTCAACTATTTTGATCAATAGGCATGGAGTCAGGATTCAAAGTGTAAGCCCTAGGCAAAAAGATTCCAAATGCAGCTAATCTAAGCAAATGTGATGTGTTCAAAGTAACAAAGACCCAGATACTTCAGATGGCTCCAAAACGAATAAGGCCAAGGAAACATAAAAATACACATATACATACGTACAAACATATATATGAATCCAAAGCATTTTTTTTTTTGCCATTATTATTCAGTGTATGTATATGTAGGCTTCCCTGTTGGCTCAGCAGTAAAGAATTCATCTGCCAATGCAGGAGACCTGGGCTTGATCCCTGGGTCAGAAAGATCCCCTGGAGAAGGACATGGCAACCTACACCACTATTCTTGCCTGGGAAATCCCATGGACAGAGGAGCCTGGCAGGTTACAGTCCATGTGGACACAAAAGAGTCAGACACAACTGAGCAACTAAAGAACAATTACAATATATGTATATGTATATATACACATATTACATCAACACATATATATATAAGCCTATACATAGTCTCATCTTTTTTACTTCATCAAAATCATATTTCATAAGAAGTTTAGAAATATTCCTACTTTGTGATCATTTAGAACTCAAAATACTGTTTTCAAACCAGGCTTTATTTTTTAACAGCTTTCCTGGAGGTCCAGTTGCTAAAGAATCCACCTGCAATGCGGGAGACCTGGGTTCGATCCCTGGGTTGGGAAGATCCCCTGGAGAAGGGAACAGCTACCTTCTGGTACTAGAGAATTTAGAAAGTTTAAATGAATAAATAAGTAATCACTGAGAATCTCAAACCTGAGCAGGGCAAAACAATAGGCAAAACTGATCCTCTTCCTGAAGATAAACAACTCATACTCAAATGGTCTATTGAGTAGTTGCTTTTTGCATTCATTCAAATAATACCTATTATTAAGTACCTGCCATAGACCAGGACTATATTTGGCTCTGGCAATACCGCAGTAAACAGAGACATGTTGCCCTCAGGGATTTTATTATATATCATCATCAGATTTGCTGAATATTTTCTTATTCATTAAACTACTTTTTCATTTTAAAATTAATATAATGTTACTATTACTACTTGTTTTTACCTTATCACAATGGCAAATTCTATTCAGCATAAAAGTACATAATTACAGAAGAATGCAAACTAAAATGTGTCTTAATAGGCACTTACTCTACATAGTAGATACCATAGACAGGGTCTTCAATCTTTTCCCAACCAGCAGGCAGTTCTGAAAAATAAAAGAACATTCAGAGCAAGAAGAAGATATTCCTGAAGAGCCTAGAGATTTTTAACAACCGATTTAGGCAAAAAAAAAAAAAAGAGTCATAAAAATACTGTCTAAAGTCCAATCAAAGCCCAAATAAAAACACTGTCTAAAGTCCAATTAAAAAGTAAGCATTATTTTATCAGTGTTTTTCTACACAAAGAGCAATTGTTTACTGATATTTTGTATAAGCAAATGATACTTAATATAATGCAGTCTTAGGTGCCTTCATTCTAAATCAACTATTAAATTAAATTTTAATGAAAATATATTTAAGTTTTGCCTTGAACGCCTGGTTCCCATACTAAATATCTGCAGTGTTCTCATTCTATTGCTAGACTGCCTTGCTGCACAAGCAAAAATGGATGAAAATAAACGTTCCTTTTCATTTTCAAGTCCCATTTTTGCTCTCCCTAGAATACATTAAAATTTGCATCTAATTTTCTCCTTGTTCCTAATCAAAATGCTACCAAGTAAATAAAAATGCCCACCTGGAGTTGACTTCTTGAGTTGTACACACCTATCACTCAACTGGCTACATCTGGACAGGCCCAAATCTTCACCAGTCTGTGCCTATGAAAGCAGAAACATCCATTCTGCTCTCCAAAAACTCTCCACATAACTGGGTAGACTTCATTCCTTTAAATGTGGTGGTAAAATGGCTTTGGGGAATGTACATGCCTTTCCAAAAACTTATCTGTGCTCTACTGAACTTCGCTTCATAAAGTTTCACATCAAAAGTTGCTACTGTGTTAAGGAGGTAACAGAGGGTTCTGTCATAACAAGTGCCTATTTCCAAAAGTCCACTGCACCAGATAACTGGGTGAAAGAGCAACTATGTTGTATTTTGTGTCACTAGACAATTCTTCAGGCAGAGCTGCAATTCTCAACTTAATTTCAAAGCCACCCTGCTCTGTGCGTAGTTAAGGCAAGGTGGTATAAAGTGCTGTACTCCAAAGCGAACCTTTATTCCTAGAAGGACACGTTAAGACTGACTTGAACATTACACTTGATTGAAAAACAAGACTTAAAAAAAAAAAAATCAATGATTTTGTCGTCACCATTTGAAAATAGTGACCATTTCATCAGGGCTTAGGTTTTCCATAAGACACAAACAGTTCTACACTAAAACGGAGCCATGTGCATGCACATACACACACATGCAGACACACACAGACACACACACAGGCTAATTACTCAAAGTTTACATTTTGCTCAGATTTGGCTGCACATCAAGAGACATTAATTTTATGGTTTTTGCTCCACATGTTATTTGTTTGCAAACAGAGACATGTTTTCCCCTCCCTCTTTCTTCATGGGGCTGGGGAACACTTAGCAGGTTTTAAAGAAGTCTTTGAATACTGGGAGACATAGCTACTAAAATGCAAGGCAGGTCCAGTGTGCAGATGTTGACACAACTTGGCTTTTTTATACGCAACGTCTTGTGAACTGATGCAAATCAAATGCCTGGGAAATGCTTTCCCCTTACAATGCTGGAAATTACCATTTAAATGAAAACGAACCAGGAAAAATATTTCCAAAGAGCTGGGAAATCTGAAGATTAGAAAAATGCAAATTGGTGCCCAGGCATATGTTTGTGCTGGCACAGGCAGAAGAGTGAGTGGGTATTAGGGGACTGCACCTTGTTTAATGAACCAAACTTCTTTTCAAATTCGTCAACCTTAATATATGACCTAGGGACTTCCCTGGCAGTCCAGTGGTTAAGACTTTGTCTCCCAGTGCAGAGGGTCCGAGTTCTTAAAAAGATGTATATGGCCTGGTCATCTTTGGCTAACATAGGGAAAAAATTAAGAATTCAATTCATCCCATTACTTGTCAAACATCTGTTGAGTGCTGGACACCAAGGACACAAAGTGAATAACAAGGGCACCGTTTGGGCAGACAATTCAAATACGACAGAGTGCTCTGACGGAGGTCCAAGAGGGCTTCAAGAGAAGAAGCCACCTTTGACTTGGCCATGTCACCTACTCCACAACTTACATTCTAGGGTCGAGACACAAAGTTGGTCAACTGGTACTTCTGGACATTTGTTCTTCTGGGACAGATTAACAAACTCCAGAAATGGTCCAGTTTCTCAAGATAAAACTCATTTAACATTGAAAAGATAGATATCTCACTTCCAATGTGGTGATTAACTTAATAATAGGAATTCATTTCTGAAAGCTTAAACTAGAAACTGGTCATCGATTTGTCTCGCAGTGTGCCATTTGGTTCTAAAAAGTTGAAAATGGCAGAAAACACTGAAGCCTATAAAATGATGACATTAAAATTTTTTCTTACTCTAAAGATACTTAAGAGAGCCACATCCTCATGTCTAACAACTGTCAGACCTCAGACCAGTCTGGACAAGATACCACTGGGACTGAAGGTGGTGAATACCCTTTTGGGGTTGTCCAGATCTAAGGTATGAACCTTAGCCATACTGGTTTTTATCTGCCTCGTGTTCAGCTGCTTACAAACCTTGAAACCACACCTTTCCCCCAGATTTACCTAGAAGGTCAAATGTAGATTAAATAAGCTTTGAAAACCTTTTACATAGCACCTGGCACCTAAGCTTAGCTAATGGCAGTTGTAAGAAAGCCCAAAAGAAGTAGGACAGATCGACATGGCCTGTTAGCTTGCTGTTCCTACCACTAAAAAATTCACGCTGTACTAATCATCACCATGGAAGCAAATATGGAGCAGACAAATGTTCCCAGAGTTTTGTCAACACACAGATTAAAAGTCATGTTCACAAACAGAGATAAATTTCTAAACTGTGATTCAGTGTTGGCTGGGAGGGAACCTCATTTCTCTGTCTCTGCCTCCTAATTGGCTGCAGCACATGAATACTCTGTAATTCAAAAAGAAGCTTCTTCAAGTGCTTTTTGATTCTGGGGAGTTTAATGCAGAAGATGTGATAAATTCTGCAAACCCAAAGTGTGTAATGGAGCTACCGATTCAGCACAAACAACAGAGCTCAGAAAAGACAACTCTGTAAGCAAATGATGAAGGTCCAACACCCAAGCCCACCACCCCTACTTCTCAGGGGCAGATTATAGAGAGGGTGTCCTTGTCACATCTAGAATCATATTTTTCAATGAAAACCTTGACAGTTGCTATTGTCTGAAATTAGGATCCTCTTATTAAGAAAATGGGCAGTGAGATTGTCAAAAGAACCTGAAATGAATGCAAGGAAAAAGTGTGTTAGAGTTAGTAAGTGGGAGAGCCCAGAAATGAAGCCAGGCAATGTGCCTTGACCCCAGAGACAGCTTCCGCTTTATCAAACCATCTCCCAGAACTGTGAATCTGATCATGAAAAGGGATACTATACAGCCAGTAAAACTTACTTTGCAGAGTCTTTAACAGCACAGGAATGTTTCCACAATGTTACAGGTACACCAAAAAAGAGGACAATTGATTTCTCCCTAAAAATTTCAACATTCACGCTTCTATAGAAGCAAATAAGGCTGTAGCCCTGTGCACAGTGGAATTATCTCACCAGCCAGCTACACGTGGTGTTGGGCACTCACACACATTAGTCAGGTGGCCAGGGGCTACAGTCCATGGAGTTGCAAAGAGTCAGACATGACTGAGCACACACACAGAGTAGTTTAAATTGGTTCCATAAAGGATTGAGGCGCTCGTTGTTCATCTGGAAAACCTAGTTCTGTCTTTTTCAACAATCATTAATATCACTAGATTAATATATTTTTTAATTTACAAAATGAATTTCTAATTGTTCTATTACACAGGCTGAATCTCAAATCATTCCTACCACAATGACAACTTACTGTATGTCTTTAAAAATATATCTTTCAACAGTTATTGACCACTGCTGACATATCCACCAATAACAACAGGATATGTTCCAAACATTCACAAAAATAGAGCAAGATTCTCTTATATCCTGAGCCAACCATGATAAATCATCTTTACTTAAATAAAAACAAATCAAACAGAACAAAAACCAATAATCTGTATTAAATATTTATATTATCAGTTTTTAAGGCAAACTTAAAAATGCTAGTCTGACTGAATAATCTCAGGGCAGTTCTATTCATATTGATGTTAAATAATCTTGTTTTAAAAATATATTATTGTCAATTTTCAATCAGCCAAGGCTTTCAAGTGCAATTTAGCCAAAACTTGTGCTTTCCCATCTATCGTTTCATAGATGCATCAGACGGAAAGCAAACTAATTTTAATACTGTTCAAAGATGAACATTAAACATTTAACTTACCAGGGAACATAATTCAATATGTTCCAACAGCAAAGATAAAAGACTTTGGCATTATCAGCTAATGTAAATTATTCCCAAACTGCAAGAACTCAGAGTAATCAAGACTTGATTTCTACTGACATACACATTCAAAGGAAAATAACACAGAAACCCGGCATCTGGTTTTCAAGCCACTCACTACAGTTACAAAGTCAACAAGTAGCCTGTGACGAACAATGTAACACTAGGACTTAGCAACCATTCAGTTTATCAGTGGAACTGTGGTACTGCTGTTACTCTCCCTAAGATCTTTCAATTAGTCTGGTAGATTTTTGTTTGTTTTGCTTTTCTATATTCCCCATGGAGAAAACCACTCATACCAAATAAAGAATTGAGATCGAGATAGACTATAGGAGAGTTCAGGGGACATGGCAAGCAACTATCCCTCAGTTTTCTCTTAATCCTTAATTTACGAGAGTACTGATCTGCTAACTCTCATTCTAGTCCCAATTCCCTCAGACTTTTTCTTTGTAGACACAATTTATTACAACTCTGTATGATGTCTGCAGTCAGACACATGGGTTGTATACGACTGACCTTTTGTGGCTAAGCTGGAATGAAAATCATAATTGAAGAAGCGCACACTAAAGAAACAGAGGGATTAAGCAAGTCACTGGAAACCAAAGCACCCAGAGCAAGTCATGCAGGCTGGGAGAGTTTACCTAGTTCACTGTCCAGCTCCTCCGTATGGATCCCTTCTTCTCCAAAGGAATAGCAGGAATGAGACAGAAAAGAAAGAAAGAAAAATTCAGACACCGGCACCAAGGAAGGAAACTCCCTTCAAGAAAAACAGCAAACACATCACTTTATTATGTCCTTACCTGCATTGTGGCTTATTTCATTGGCTTGGCTACTCAACTCAAGAGACCTCAGTGTAAATCACAAAACGGGAAGAGCTGATATTGGCAACATAATTACATGGCTCATTTCCTTGTGTGTCAAAATAAGGTTTGATTGGTTGTAAAAGATGACAAACACCTTCGCGGTTTTTGGTGTTCTTACGTGGAAAGTCACTTATTACAGACCTTATTTCGAGCAAACAAAGCTGCTAGACCTTTCAATATTAGTCCTTTTAATCCTTCTATGATCCTCTAATCTGCGAGGCAATTATACTCCAATTAAAAAATTACTTAACCTATAAGTAATACTGCTGCCTGAAAAACGGAAGGTGAGGTCAAATTGAGAACACAGATTCTAAGATAAGCTACACTTCGTCTTTCAAAAGGAGTTAGAAAAATGAACTATGTCAGGATGATGTACATCGGGAGGTGAGGCTTGAAGGCCGCCCTGAAAGGACGATTGGGAAGCAGAGTTTACTTTGCTTAAGATTTCCAAGTCAAGCAGCTCAGAAATATTAGGATGAAAATGTTCTCTATAATTTCAGTAAGCAAAACAAGTCAATATCCTTTTCACTCCTGACCACCTCTTGCTGTCAGTGAAGCATTTTGTTATGACTGCAAAGAGAATATAGGACACCATACAAGTCACTTCCTCCACAGTTACGGTTGTCCCCTCCACCGTAAGCTAAACAAACACAGGGATCAAGTCCGCTTTCACTGCTTCAGTGCTCAGTGCCCACTGGAGCTTTGGATATATAACAGGTACCAAATATTTCTCAAATGGATGAAAAAACAAACAAATGAATTGATTATTGACTTTAGTCACCAACTGCCAACAATAAAGTAATAAGGTTGACACTGGCACTGGTTCCCTAAGGAGGGAATCTTATTTACATAAAATCTTTCATGAAAATGCCCATTAGGATATTATTTAAAATATCTTTTGGGGCACTCATTCATTCCCTTAAAAATTCTTTAATGAGATTTACTATGAGCAAGTCCCTAAGCCGTCATCTGAACATTATGTAAAATTGAATGAAAAGACTTAAAGTGAAAAATGGCTAGAATTTAAGCTTAGCTAGAGTGGGGCTTCTTGTTTATTGTGTTCAATGATACAACTGACTTTCCCAGAATGCACCTGACATACAAAAAACATTCAACAATTATTTGTGGAATGTAAGAGCATTCTAAGAAGGGAGAATTGCACATCTAACTATCACAGAGCAGGAACTCAATAAGGACTGGGGGTGATGGACAGAATGTGCGATGGAAGTAGAGTCAGACAAGCTCAGAGGCTGAACTGCAGAGAACTTGGAAAGACAAGCTTTGAACCTGGCATTCACTCAACAGACCAGAGAGCTACAATATTAAACAGGGCTTGAGGCAGTGGTGATAACGCAAACACATTTTAACAGACTGCTCTTAATACAGTGCAAGGAGAGTGGGCAAGAGTGTGGGTGGAAGATGAGCATGACCTTGACTAGGATGGTATATACACGGTGAGGAAAACGGAGAATGAATTCCAAAGATATCTGGGAGGCAAGGTGAACTCAGCTGGGAGCACATGGATTAGAAATGGGTGTTAAGAAAAATAAAAGGTCGAGAGAGACTCTTAAGTATGCAAGAATTTACCGTTCACTTAAGACAGGGAGTACTTTTAGAAGACCAGATTTGGGTTGATGGGAATCATTAGTTGGGTTTTAATCAGAATGAATATAAACTCTCTTTAGGACAAAAAGCATTATTAAATATTATAATACTGGTCTGCAGCTCACAAACAAGGGAGAAATCTAATTGAACTACTAAAACACAGAAATCACAGTAAGGGTTATACACTAAATATCAAAATCCCAAATTAGTTTCTGCATTTTTGAGATAGGAAAAAGAAAACAGAAAAAAATTTTACAATAATGTTATACTGTTACATTCAACATGCATGTGACCTACAGAGAGCAGAAAGAAACACAGGAACAGTATTGTAAAAGAACAATGTGACTCTTCTTTGTGACGTGATATAAACAGCACAAGACAGTGTTATGGAAATTGGCAGGAGAAAAGGCAGATACGGGAATGGATACTTGCCACTGTGGTAGAATCTGCTTGTATATACTTAAACCATTTGTGGTTTTACAGGCATACGGACATACATAGAGTTTCCACCAGAAAAAGAACATATGAATTCTAATGGTGAAGCGACAATCACTAAGTGAACTGCATTGGATATGAATACATACTTGTCCCAAAGGGAATAATGTTCACACCAGTGACATGAACTCTAAGAATTAAAAATTATTAGAATGGCTAAAAAAAAATTTCAGTAATTGTATCAACACTTGCACTCCATTTTTCTCAGTAAAAGCTATCGGAGTCTTCTATTATCTATCAAATTATACTAACAGGCATTTTCATACATTCCTACTATAATTATAATGGATAGTGAAACTGAAGATCTGATGGTAATAAGAGGGCCTAAAATAGCTTTGAAATCTCAGGCATCAAATGAAGATTACATTCTGTTCCAAGAAGTTTTATGGTTGGATGTATTTTATGTTCTTACCTTTGAAAACTGGTCACCTCTGTATGACATATTAAATAGAATATGTGAATAATCATGATAGCCCATTATCCTTAAGGATGCAAAATAATGCATTTGCCCATGCCTGTTTCTTTTCTTCTTTATGACTAAGCAATCCAAATAAAATGAGTCTCTCAGTTATGCCTCCTCAGTCAGAAGAATTTGTATTTCCACTTGAAGTTACTCAGATAAACATGAACACACAATTCTATGTTCATTTCATGCAATCTTACAATCCATATATATCCTGCAGTTTAAAGCTCTCACAGGATCATACTTTACTGGCTTATATTTTCAAACAAACATCAAGTTTAAACAGAAAATAATTCTGCCTCATAGAATAAATTAATAAAGTTTCACTAACTTACAGTAAAATGTATATTCAATAATTATACTACTAATTCAAATACCAGGAATGAATAATGAGTAGTAAAGCAAGCCATTTCCCTTTTAATTTGTCCGTGTCAAAAAGCAATTTTGGTAAAACTTAGGAGAAATCAAAAAGGAACACACTTGTTCAACCTTAATTTCTTTTTCACTTTTGCAAAAGTAACTAGAAATTACAAAGTCTTGAATTAGACTTTATTGACAGCTGAACCTTTTTTCTTTACATTAACAGAAAGAGTGGGGCTAAGGGTAACACCTCATCCTCTTCTGTGGAAGAATGTACTTTCTCATATTTAGGATATACTCTAAGCCACACAGAGATTCCCAAACATAGTAAGATCTGCTTTCTTTATGCTAAACCTGGAGAAATACTCAAATTATGAAGCATGAACACTTCAAGAAAAGCTTCTAATATTTTTTTTCTCAAACACTGTCACAATATATGATTACAGTTCAGAAGGTAAGTGACCAAAGCATTTTTGGTTTCTAAATTCCTAGAGACTTTCTAGAGTTTTCTCCAAGTTCCTGAAGGGCTTAGGTTGCATCTACATCTGAATCCTTCCTGACTGTGCTGCAGTTCTAATAGAGAGTTGAGTATGTCTTTATGTTTAAACAAACTGTTCTTCTAAAACAATTTTACAGATTTCTCTCCTGCTTTTGGAAACCATAATGCACTTACTAGAAACTGGATTATCTTTCAGAAACTCTTCGTTAGAAACCTGGCTGACCGTGCTACAACTCTTTAAACTTCGCATGTGGGACTTCCCCGGCAGTTAAGATTCTGCACTGCCACTGCAAGGGGCACAGGTTCAGTCTGGTTGGTGAACCAAGATCCCGCATGCCACACAGTACAGCAAAAGAATAACAAATAAAATAAAATTTCCATGTGTGAACAAGCCCACTTACACTCAGACTTTCTTAGCCCCTTACCATCATCCTCACACTCTTCCAGAGGCTTCTGCTGCTTGTTCAGGCACCGAGGGTCTAACCAAGATGTTGTTTTTGTGTTGTGGCTGAAATTCAGAAATAAGAAATATGTTTGAAAGGGTGGTGGTGGGGGGGCGGGGAATGTAAAAACTCAATGACAAAAGATTTAAACAGTCTTGAATATTTACTCTTCACTAAAGCAAAGATACTGTCTAACAGTCAACTGAGGGCAAAAGAGAGCCCTGGAATAAGGAGAAGCTTGGAGTGGCTGGACATGAAACTCTACTTCCTTCAGGAGGGTCGAGCCCAACCAGAGATGAAGTGTTTCAATAGACACTGTTGCCCTTCGATCATGAGAGGCAAATGACTGGGCTGATTGACCTGAAGCAGACCTGGGAAAAAATTCTGCTTGAGCAACCAGTCCATTTTATGCAAACTAAGTAAGAGGATCAAAGAGCTACAAGTCCAGTAGTTCAAGCTGCAAACCAAAAATGAAACACAGAAAAAAAAATTTTTCTGCAAGTGTAGGTAGTAAAGTCTTAAGTTTAAGTTGTACTAACAAATATTTTTAAAAAATTATCACAGTTTTTAATTCTAGATTCAAATCTTATTAATTGATGGGAAAAACTTAAGGCTTAGGTGAAAAACGGAATGTGCAAAAGACTACAAACATTGTCTAAAATGTGTTCAAATAAAATAAAACAAATGAAAGGTAATACTGCTACAAGTATCACAACCAACAATATTTCCTTGTCTATGTAGAACTAGCCTGTCTAACCTATCCTAATTCTGCCAGTCATGCATGCTTTTGCAGGCATGTAGCTCAGTTGGTAAAGAATCCACCTGCAGTGCAGGAGACCGCGGTTTGATTCCTGGGTCAGGAAGATCCCCTGGAGAAGGGATGGCTACCCACACCAGGATTCTTAGGCTTCCCTTGTGGTTCAGCTGGTAAAGAATCCGCCTGCAATGCGGGAGACCTGGGTTCGATCCCTGGGTTGGGAAGATCCCTTGGAGAAGGGAAAAGCTACCCACTCCAGTATTCTGGCTTGGAGAATTCCATGGATTGTATAGTCCATGGGCTCACAAAGAGTCGGACACGACTGAGTGACTTTCACTTTCACTAAGAATTTGGGGGTTTTATCCTTAGAACAAAGAGAACTTTCTGAAGGTTTTAAGCACCAGTGTAGTTGGGGGGTGGAAGGTGGGGAGTAGAGAAGAAACTGGAGGGTATATTTGGGAAGAGTATGTGGAGAATATACAAGACTAGTGTTCAGAACAGTTTGGACCTAGAGATGAAGGAAGAGAAATAACTGGCCCAGAGAAACAGGGTTTAACCCAGGGCCTGGCTATGCCGCCTGCAGGAAAGACTGTGCAGAGACAGAGCTCTTGTGAGATGGGGTCCAATCAGCAAAGAAAGCTGAGGGGGAAGAGACAGGGAGCTGGGGGACCATCAGGAAGTTATTATCTTTATCATGAAGCAGGACCTATAGAATAACCAAAAGCCCAATTAAAACTATCTTAACCTGCTTTGTCATTTACACATAAATTACAATTTACTTAATCCTTACCAAGAACCCTATGAGAGGAGTATCATTAGTATTAAAATGATTACTCCCTATTTTCCAAATGAGAAAACTGAGGACAGAGATGTGAAGAAACCTGAAAAGGACACTCTGCTGACACACAGAATCAAATCCAAGGAGTCCCACACAGAAATATCTGTGCTATTCTTACACAATAAGAGAGCAAAAATGGAGAATGACGGGAGGGAAGATTAGGTGTGATATTTTAAAAAAACACTTGTCCCATTTTTTTTTTTTTGATTGGGTCATTTATTTTTCTGGAATTGAGCTGCAGGAGTTGCTTGTATATTTTTGAGATTAATCCTTTGGCTGAGGGTGTGGAGAAAAGGAAACCCTCTTACACTGTTGGTGGGAATGCAAACTAGTACAGCCGCTATGGAGAACAGTGTGGAGATTTCTTAAAAAAATGGAAATACAACTGCCATATGACCCAGCAATCCCACTTCTGGGCATACACACTGAGGAAACCAGATCTGAAAGAGACACGTGCACTCCAATGTTCATCGCAGCACTGTTTATAATAGCCAGGACATGGAAGCAACCTAGATGCCCATCAGCAGATGAATGGATAAGGAAGCTGTGGTACATATACACCATGGAATATTACTCAGCCGTTAAAAAGAATTCATTTGAATCAGTCCTAATGAGATGGATGAAACTGGAGCCCCTTATACAGAGTGAAGTAAGCCAGAAAGATAAAGAACATTACAGCATACTAACACATATATATGGAATTTAGAAAGATGGTAACGATAACCCTATATGCAAAACAGAAAAAGAGACACAGAAATACAGAACAGACTTTTGAACTCTGTGGGAGAATGTGAGGGTGGGATATTTCAAAAGAACAGCATGTATACTATCTATGGTGAAACAGATCCCCAGCCCAGGTGGGATGCATGAGACAAGTGCTCGGGCCTGGTGCACTGGGAAGACCCAGAGGAATCGGGTGGAGAGGGAGGTGGGAGGGGGGATCGGGATGGGGAATATGTGTAAATCTATGGCTGATTCATATCAATGTATGACAAAAAAAAAATATGTTCTCATTTGGGATACTGCAGAATTCCCTGTGCTTAGAGCTTTCTAAAACATAGAAGTCATTCAATAAATATTTGTTAATATATAAATAAAAAAAAACAAACAAACACTTGTATCTCAAGATAATTGTAGATTCACATGCAGTTGTAAGAATGAACAAAGAGAGATCCTACATTCACCCTACAAGATACCACCAAAGGTAACATCTTGCAGAACTATAGTACAAAGTCACAACTGGGATACTGACAGCCAAACAGTCAATATATGGAACAGGTCCACCATCACAGGATCCCTCATGTTGCCCTTTGACAGCCACACTTGGCTCCCTTCCAACCCTTACCTGCAAAAAAACCCGCTGCTAACCCCTGGCAACCGCTAATCTCTTCTCCATTTCCATACGTTTGTCATACCAAAAATGTTACATAAACGAAATCACATGGTATGCAATCTTTGGGGATTTGCATTTTTTATTCAGCATAACTCTCCTCAAGATTGTTGCATACATCAGTAACTGTTGTTATTGTCAATAGTATTTCATGGCATGAATGTACTACAGTTTAACCACTGAAGGACACCTGGGTGGCTTCTAGCTTCGGGTTATTTAGAAGAAAACCTATTATGAACAGGCTTCCCTAGTGGCTCAGCTGATAAAGAATCCGCCTGCAATATGGGAGACCTGGGTTCGACCCCTGGTTGGGAAGATCCCCTGGAGAAGGGAACGACATCCATTGGATCATAGAAAAAGCAAGAGAATTCCAGAAAAACATCTACTTCTGCTTCACTGACTATGTTAAAGCCTTTGACTGTGGGGATCACAACAAACTGCAGAAAATTCTTAAAGAGATGGGAATACCAAACCACCTAACCTTCCTCCTGAGAAATCTGTATGCAGGACAAGAGGCAACAGTTAGAATTGGACATGGAACAATGGACTGGTTCCAAATTGGGAAAGGAGTAAGTCAACACTATATACTGTCACCCTGCTTATTTAATTTATATGCATAGAACATCATGCAAAATGCCAGGCTGGATGAAGCACAAGCTGGAATCAAGATTGCTGGGAGAAATATCAATAACCTCAGACATGCAAATGATGCCACCCTTATGGCAGAAAGCAATGAAAAACTAAAGAGCCTCTTGATGAAAGTGAAACAGGAGAGTGAAAAAGCTGGCTTAAACCTCAACATGCAGAAAAGGATCATGGCATCCGGTCCCATCACTTCATGGCAAATAGATGCAGAAAGAATGGAAACAGTGACAGACTTTATTTTCTTGGGCTCCAAAATCACAGAAGAGGGTGACTGCAGCCATGAAATTAAAAGACACTTGCTCCTTGAAAGAAAAGCTATGACCAATCTAGACAGTATATTAAAAAGCAGAGACATTACTTTACCGACAAAGGTTCGTCTAGTCAAAGCTCGTTTTTCCAGTAATCATGTATGGATGTGTGAGTTGGACCATAAAGAAACCTGAGCACCAAAGAATTGATGCTTTTGAACTGTGGTGTTGGAGAAGACTCTTAAAGAGTCCCTTGAACTGCAAGGAGATCAAACCAGTCAATTCTAAAGGAAATCATGTGCTGAGTATTCATTGAAAGGACTGACACTGAAGCTCCAAAACTTTGGCCACCTGATGTGAAGAACTGACTCACTGTAAAAGACCCTGTTGCTGGGAAAGACTGAAGGCAGGAGGAGAAGGGACGACAGAGGATAAGATGGTTGGACGGCATCACCGACTCAATGGACACGAGTTTGAGCAAGCACCAGGAGTTGGTGATGGACAGGGAAGCATGGTGTGTTGCATGCAATTCATGGGGTTGCAAAGAGTCAGACACAACTGAGTGATTGAACTGACTACTATAAACATTTATGCACAAGCTTTTATGTGAATATAAGTGTTCACTTGGGTTTCCTAGATGCCCCAGTGGTAAAGAATCTGCCTGTCAATGTAGGAGACACGGGTGTGATCTCTAGTTTGGAAAGATGCCCTGGAGAAGGAAATGCCAACCCACTCCAGTATTCGTGCCTGGAAAATCCCATGGACAGAGGAGCCTGGCAGGCTACAGTTTATGGGGTTGCAAAAGAGTCAGACACAACTTAGTGACTAAACAACCACAACAAAGTATTCTCTTCTCTGGACAAATGTGCAATGGCTGGGTTCTATGGTAATTGAAATGTTTAGTTTAAAAAAATGCCAAACTGCTTTTTGGAATACCACAGAATTTTACATACCCACCAGCAACGTGTTAGTGATATAGCTTCTTGGCATCTTTACCAACATTTAGTGTTTTTTAGTTCATTCTCTAATTGGATTTTTTTTTCTTTTTACTGTTGAGTTTTGAGAGTGTCTCAGATGGTAAAAGCATCTGCCGACAATGTGGGAGACCCGGGTTCGATCCCTGGGTCAGGAAGATCCCCTGAAGAAGGAAATGGCAACCCACTCCAGTACTCTTGCCTGGAAAATCCCATGGATGGAAAAGCCTAGTAGGCTACAATCCATGGGGTCACAAAGAATCAGACACAACTGAGCGACTTCACTTTTACATATTCTAGATACCAGTCCATTTTGAGATACCAGCTTTATACTTTTTCCCTGTGTATAGTTTGTCCTTTCATCTACTTACAAGTCTTTGCAAAGTGAAATTTTTTCATTTTGATAAACCTGAGTTGACCAATTATTCCTTTTAGGATTATGCTTTTGATGTCAAGTCTGAGAACCCCTTGCCTACTACTAGGTTTCAAAGAATTTCTACTTTTTTTTCCCCTAAAAATTCTATTACTTTACATTTTATACTTTATGATGATTTATTTTGAGTTTTTTTTTTTTTAAATAAGGCAAGAGGTTTAGTTTCAGGTTAATTTATTTGCCTTTGGCTATAGACGTGCTTAAAGTACCATCTTATTGAAAAGGTTACCTTCCATGCATTGAACCGCTTTTGCATTCTCTACTGAAAATCAGTTGGACACATTTGTGAGTCTGTTTGTGGGTTCCTTTGATCTATGGGTCTATTTCTTCATCAGTAGCATTCAACCTTTATGACTGAAGATTTATAATAAGCCTGATATCGGGTAGACTGATTACTGTGACTTTATTCTCCTTTTCAAAACTGTTTTAACTAGTCTAGTTCCTTTGCCTTTTGCTAATAAATTTTACAATAAACTTGCCAATACTAACAAAAAGCTTCACTGAGATTTTGACAGGATTTATATTAAACCTGTACACACATTTGGGGAGAACTGACATCTTTACTATATCAATTCTGAGTCTTTCGATCCATGAATAGAATAGGTCTCTCAATTTACTTAAACTTTCATTTATTTCTTTCATCAGCATTTTGTAGTTTACAGAATACAAATCCTGTACATATTTCATTAGGTTTATACCTAAGTGATTTTTTTAAAAAGTAAATGTAAATTATATTTCATTTTGAATTTTGTTATCTGCTTGCTCATTGTTAGTATATAGATATATAACTGGTATTTGTATGATTAGCTTCTATCTTGCTGAACTCATTTATTCTAGAACTTCATGTATATTTCTGGTGATTTTCCAGTTAGACAATCAGTCTATGTATCTTTTATTTCCTTTCATGAGGGTTTTGTTTTTTGGTGTCAATTTGTTGGTGTTTCTGGATTACTGGCTTCTACAGCTCTAAATCTGAGATATATGAGGTAAAAAGAAAATTCAGGGAATTTACGACCTGTCATTTCTGTGATCCCAAGTTCCCTAGCCCATCTGCATTATTCTTATTTCCTTTTCAAGTCTTCTTATGTTCATTTGCTATACAATCTCCAGGGTTTGCAAGTTTATGCTTAATTTTTAATGTTCCAGTATTTCTTAGATTTCCCATAAAATGTAAAGCTAACATAGACTTACATGTGTATAAGTAAAACAAGGCAGATCTGAGGCTGTAGAAATTTAACTTGTTATTCAATGTAAGACAATCTAAGATGAAGTTTTTCAGAATGGAGGATACTGGAAAACTCATCAAACAGGATAAACTGTTATTGTTTAGTTGCTCAGTTGTGTCTGACTCTTCAGTGACCCCATGGATTGTAGCCTGGCAGGCTCCTCTGTCCATGGAATTCCCCAGGCAAGAATACTGGAGTGGGTTGCTAGTTCCTTCTACAAGGGATTTTCCCAACCCAGGGATCGAACCTACATATCCTGCACTGGCAGGTGGAGTCTGTATCACTGAGCTATGAAGGAAGTCCAAATTGTGTGCATCTAATAATTTAATGTGTATGGAATCTGGCTGCTGCAGACCAAATCACAGAGTTGTCATAATAAGCTATACTTCTGTATAAATTTTCTATTAAACAATAGACCAAAGATTGGCCTAGCACTGATTAAAAGCTAAACTAGGTTATAAAAAGTAAGCAAATCACCATACTCTCCTCTAAAGCACTCAAAGCCTTGGGTCTTCACTAACTATTTTTACTAACCACAGTCCTCACTAACCCTCAAAATAACCAATTTTTTTTTTTCAAATTTATCAAGTCAGTCTTGAGCAAACTATTAACACATTCTTTTCCAAAAGTTTGAGTTTCATATATTACTCTGTTTTAGGAATTCCTCTGTTATTTTCCTTTGCTACATACAATTATTCCTTACTAACAGGCATAATTTAGAGGACAACTTATCACAAAAGCTAAGTACAAAATTCTAAGCTCATAGCTGACATCCATTTTCATAACATTTAAGCTCCTCTGTAATAACCACGTGATGAAAATAAACATGGTAACAGTAACAATAATACTCACTAATTGGCACGAGTCCAAGTTTTACATCCCTTATCTCACCTAACTCTCACGAAAATCTGACAGGGTAGGCATGACCAATAACACTTACGTCCTTCTACAGATAGGGAAAACTGAGATGCGGAGAGGCAAACTCAAGTTCACGAGGTCACACGGATAAGGAGCTTTGGAGAGTTCTTAACCAGTGTACTTTCCTAACTCCAAAGGAAAGATTTCATCGTCCACCCCTGTCTTCAACAAGCATTTGTCACTAACATGAAGACAAAAATGTGGACTGTCATCTCCTTCAGGCTGGAAAATAACCCAGGAGCAATAGCTCACTCATCTCTGACTTCCTAGGTTAGTTCTGAGAGAGGATGTTTTGACACCCAAGCCTTCCCCCATACTCCCAAATCTTTAGGAAAATTGTACTTACCCTTGCTGATTTTTCTGATTACAAAATGTATGCTGGAATATCTTTCTAAGTGGTGATATGTATTCAGACCCCACAGAAAGGTATAATGTAGTTAAGAAAATAAATTTCTTAAATTCCTTACTTAACTCAAACTCAAGTGTTAATAGATATTCCTGGAATTTTTCTTCACATAGAATTATATCTACGTATTCACAGAAAACAAATATACATATAGCACAGCACATAAGTGTATATACCCATGTATTTTACAAAATAAGATACTTCACATTGTTCAGAAATGTCTGTTATTGTTCCCTGAACAGCAGACCTGCAACATTAATCCATTTGAGTAGAACAGATTTATCTATGTTTTGAATTATTTCATAGTTTAATTGGTCTTTTTGTTTTTATTTTTTACAGGTTCATAATACTATAGTGAATGATAATAGGAAATCTCAAAAGGAGAGCCAAAGAATTTAAAAAATTGACTGTCATGGTTAAGAAATTACATTAGCTTAGATTTTCTAGAATGGTTTCAATTTTATACATTTTTTTTCCTTACCAGTATAGGTTGCTAAATGTTTAACTATATAATATTTAAGTTTTTAATTTTAAAAGACTTTTCACATCTTCATATTCTCAAACTTTAACCTATTTGCCTTGCACCATGTAAAAAAAATAACTAAAAATAGATCATATACCAAAATGTAAAATGTAAGCTATAAAACTTCTAAAACAAATATAGCAGAAAATGACTGAATTTTGACTTCGAGTCAGCCAAAGGTTTCTTAGGTTCCACAATAAAAACACAATTCACAAAGGAAAAAAGAAAGTGATTAGAGTTCGTAAAAATTAAGAACTTCTGGCTTTTTAAAAGATGCAGTTAAGACAATGAAAAATCAAATTTGGACAAAGTGTTTGCAAATTACAAATGTAATTAATGAACTGAATCAAAAATATGTGAAGAACTCTTTAACACTCAAAAGGAAACTGTAATCCAATTAAGAAAAAAAAAAAAAAGCAAAGGATTTACCTATTCTAAGCAGCTAGATATATTCTTCATATTAATATATAATATCATAATTTATATATGCACCGTAATTTAGTTGTTTAACTCTTTAGGGAAATAATTATCCTTATGCTTTTTCCAGCTCTTCAGATTCAACGGTTAGGATGTTATGCTAATTGCTTTTTTTGTACAAGGCTTGTTGAATTGTAGGAGAGAAGACCAACAGCATGTGATCAATCCTTTTAGAGTTAATTTACATCTGTAGCTGCTAGAGAAAGAGAAGGGAAATAGGGGGGAAAAGGGGAGAGATTCAAGTAGAAATAATGGTACTTTACTCTATAAAATAGACTTCTCCATTTTCGGTATAGGCCATCTCCCAGTTTTCAGGTAGAGGACCTAAATTATCCTCTGCAGAAAGAGGTAGGTATTGAGGGAACTTCTGAGAAGGGTCCGTGATGGGAGCAGCGATGATGCTACTATTCACAGGTGGGAGCGTTGCTTCTTGGAGACTGTGCTCTTCTTGGTCACCAGAATCGGCTATTTATTCACCAGAGAGAGAGAAAAAAAAAATAATAATAATTCATCAATCATACTCCAAACCAGGGTGATCACTACTGTGCACATTTATGTTCTTAAAATCCTCTCCTAATTGCAGGACATCAACTACATTCTGTCTTACTTTGATGAAAGTTCTTTTAATAGAAAACTGACGTGATGAACCAAATTTATTTTACCGAAAAAGAAGAAAAGGAGAAAATATGCTCAAATAATGCATTACTCACAATCCTGGAAATGTCAAAGAAGCAACATATTCATGACTCAAACCCTCAAGTCCCTCTAACTTTAAGAAGGCCATCAAGTCACAGACTGAGCTGAACTCTCATTACTTAGCTATCATTTGGCTTCATGACTCAAAAGGACTTCTGGGGCAAGGAAAAAGTCCATGCTGAAAACACAGAGATAGTGACATTATCATCCATTTGTAAAAGTTTATCTAAAATATTTTTGGTAGATGGTGGCAAATATCAAAGACTGACAAATCAAACTAAAAAGTCTACAAAGGTTTAGAATAGAGACAGCCCCACCAATGAGTCAGTCTAGCCTCTTTTGGAAAAGTGAGTAGAATGTTCCTGTGAAAACCAAGACAGTTACCCGCAAAGAGTATCCTGTGGGTGGACTGATTTGACTTGGGTCTTGAAGGCTCTAAGTTTCTGAATCTCCTTGCCTTCTTATTAACTAGAAATATCCAGAGGGGATGTCATCAGAGTTTCCACAAACGGCATTGTTGACATTCTGGTTGAATTTTTATAGAGGCTGATGATATTAAATGTCAATCTCTATGGGACTTTAAAACATTAATCAGGGGATGTAGTCATTTTCTGTCTCCCACAATAATTCTCCTACAGACATTTCTGGTTTACTCATAGCCAACTGAGGAATAATAAAAGGTTGCTTTCAAATCTTTCTCTGATGAGTAGCTCCCAATGACACACATGAGAATAAAGGCAATCCAAAAGTTGGATGGAGGACATGTCAAGCCTATTAAATGATTACCTCCACCAAAAATCCACTGCTTCTGAGAAAGAAGCCTGGGGTCTTTCACCGCCCTGCATCTATACCCTCTTCTTCTGGTACCAACCACTCAGATCTCCATTTGGAAATCATCTCCTTCATCGGAGGTTCATGTGGTCCAGGTGGAGACTGACTGATTCCCACTCCAAGCTCATGCAGTGGGCTCAAGTCACACCCATTTCACTCATGCCTTTATGGTTGGATCAGGCACATGATCCATGGCAAATTACAGACTGTTCAGCCTGCAAGTGCTTGAGGAACTATTAGGCAAGAAGAGGTAGCCTCTTGATGCTAAAATTAATAAGCTGGTAGATTCTCATGTTGTGAGATGAGAATGCTGATGGTGCTGATGGCCATCTTGAGAACCTTGGCAAGGCTTATCTGAGAACTAAACCCACACGGAGGAAAGTACAGATGAAAAATGGGAAAGTCACCCAATACCCCTGATGAAGCCTCTCAGAGGATTACATGTACTCCTGGCTTCTCCAACTGCTTGATTCCCTCAACTCCCTTTCCTGCTTAAATCAATCTGAATTGCTTTTACAATTTGCACCTATGAGTGGAGATTAGTAAAATTTTAAGTTAGAAGAAAAAAAGAGGAAATTAAGCCACCATGGAAGAAACAGTTTGAAACTGGTGCGAGCATGTGTGCTCACTTGATTCAGTCTTGATCGACTCTTTGCAACCCTAGGACTGTAGCCCACCAGGCTCTTCTGTCCATGAGATTCTCCGTGCAGGAATACTGGAGTGGGTTGCCATGCCCTACTCCGGGGGATCTTCCCCACCCAGGGACTGAACCTGTGTCTCCTCTGTCTCCTGCACTGTAGGCAGATACTTGACAGCTGAGCCACCAGGAAAGCCCCTGAAATTGGTAATTAATAACAAAGATTCAAAAGTTGGCAAGAATTAAAAGCATGCATGTGTGCAAAGTCTCGCAGTCATGGCTGACTCTCTGTGACCCCATGGACTGTAGCCCACCAGGCTCCTCTGTTTACAGGATTCTTCAGCCAAGAATACTGCAATTGGATGCCCATTCCTCCTCCAGGCATGGCTCCCTGCTTCAGAGTATAGATTTGGAATTAGGTTCAAAATACATACTTTGAGAGCACCCAGGTGATGGAGATTCTAGTACAAGCATTACATTTTGAAGACTGAGATACAAAAACTACTTTAAAAAAAAAATCACTGGAATCTTCAGTTTCTCGGATGGGTTCTGTCAGCTGGCAACATGTCAGAGTATGATGCGGCCACATGGTACAAATGATGGACATCCAGAACACTGCATCCTGTCTGAAGGAAGCCGAGAACTCAGTGCCAGGCAACGAGCATCCTGAAAAAAGTGGACTCAGGGTTTCCAGATCTCTGACTCTTTAAGAAAAGGTGGAAACTTATATTTTGATGCAAAAATTACCAATTTACCAATCATAATTCCTTAAAAAAATAAAGCAGTGTGTCTGGCACAAGCGAAAAAAAAAAAAAAAAAAAAAGAAAGGTAGTGACTATAAGCACCGACTGTGAGGCCAGTCTGCTTGAGTCTGAACCTTGGCTTTATGTTTGCTGGGTTTACTCAACCTTTATGTGCTTGAGTTTCCTTATCTCTACAGTCGGAAGAGTAACAGTCCCTACCTTATAAGGTTGTAGGGAGGATTAGTTTACGTAAAGCACTCAGTACAGATTTTAGTAAACAATAAACCTCATCTTCCTCATTAAAGTCGTTATTGTTAATCTTTGCTTGCTAGTCAGAGCTGGCCCATAGGCTGCAGATTCATTACAAATAGGCAGAAAAGGATGGATTAGACATCAAGCCACAGATCAAATCACAGTGTGCCTGTTTCTAGCTGTGTGTCTTTGAAAGAGACTTTACCTTTCTGGGTACCTGTTTCCTCATCTGTAAAATGGGCGTAACACATGCACTACAAGAATGGAACGTTTTCAATACATGCAAAGCACCTGTCAAAGGGCCTGGTGCTCAGAGTGCTCAAGAGAGCTCAGGATCACGACTGGCTAAAGGAAATACCCAGGGCCAACGTCAGTGGTCATCTCTTAATATAACATTTAAGAGTTAGAGAAATGCTGGGACAATAGTAGACATCCACTAATTTGACTGAAAAATTTTAATTAACCCATTTTAATAGAAACTAGATGTAACAGGAAAGGGATGGTAGCCATAGGTAGGGCACTATATGTGAAAAGAGAAACAATGTGATTTAATCCCTAGTGTATACAATTCATGCTGGGAAGAAGAGAGAGGAGGGAGAGGAAGAAAGAGTCCAGCCAGCATCCCAAAGTCTGGACCACGTGGAGGGAATGTTAGCTCACTGGGAATACATACATGTAAATTGTAACTTCCTAGAGAAAAAAGAAATTCCTCTAGCAATAAGACCTTTTTTTTTTTTTGAGACTTATTTTAAATTATCCAAATATTTATTTTATAGGTTCTCAGTGTCTTCCTGTTTTAAAACCACTTTATTTACATATAACTGACTTACAAAAAGTTACAGATATTAATTTCTCAGCTTTATTGAGGTATAATTGACAAAACTGTAAGATATTTAAAATGAACATCATGACAATTTGACATGTGTGAATGTTACCCAAGGATTCCTTCCATCTAGTTAATTTTTTGGGGAAAAAAAACACACCATAGATATTAAACC
The DNA here is from genome assembly GCF_019320065.1 of Cervus canadensis. Taxonomy (NCBI): domain Eukaryota; kingdom Metazoa; phylum Chordata; class Mammalia; order Artiodactyla; family Cervidae; genus Cervus; species Cervus canadensis. Next base: position 24,247,077 of record NC_057407.1, read on the forward strand.
CGTACGACTTGATAATTTAGTTTTCTGTTTCTTTTTTCAATAGAACCTTAAACATTCTCATTCTCTGAAAGAAAATGAGAAGTCCAAAAATGAGAGAGAGGAGCAGATTTTAAAAATTCATAGTCCTAATCACAGCTTTGACCTTGACACATGCTCTGACTTCAAAAACTCTTTCATTTAATTTACCGAACATTTAAGAGCACTGCTATCACGCTCTAAAGATTAGATTACTAAATTATTACTAAAGATTGCCAATGCATCCAAAGAGGACAGGTAGAATTGATTAATGGAATACTGAGACTGGCAAGTAGATAAGAAGCTACAAGCTCCAACTGCCTAGTGGGATTGATAACACTATTTCTCAGGGTTCCTGTCTGCAAAATGGGGAAGATAATAGTTAGACTGCTTATTTCTCAAAATTTCCAAAAGGTTTATAAGATACATGTGAAAATGATTCATAAACCATAAATAAACACAAAAAACATTTTCATTTGCAGATGCTTCCCAGTATTTACATCACACACACACACACACACACACACACACACACTCTTGGGACATTTTGAAGGTGACTTTGAGAACATAAGCTCATGTCAAACACACATTCTGGAGCTTATTTTAAATTACACATGCATTTAGATTTATGTGTACACTCACTGTGTACATAACCAGTCAAAACCTTTGATGCTGCAAAGGGCTAGTAAACTTGACTTAAAACACAAAGCCATATAGATTCTGGAGTCAGGGTTTTTGGGTTGAAATGACAGCTTTGACCCTCATTGGTTGAGTAACACTAGACAAGCAGTTAGAACTCCCCAGTAATATGCATGAGAGCTTAGCAAAATGCCTGCCACAGAGCACTGGGGAAACATTAACTCTTTTGGTAATATCGTTATCTCCTGACATTCCAAAGCAGTATTTTATCATTAATCACTAATGAAAAAGAAGCATCGGCAGCCTAATGTTGAACAATAGGGAAGCTGTTGAGAAAACAAGCTTAGGAAGAAAATTAAATAACACTTTTGGTGTCTCTTAGATATGGTTGATGGATGCATCAACTACTTTTTAGTTGTGGTGGTTTGTTATATATTTTCCAAGTTTTTCTACAATGAACAAAATCTTTTAAAAAATGTTTCATTTACTTATATAAATAACTGTGTGTTTTGCCCAATAGTTTAAGCTTACATCTACTTTCATGAAGCACATACAGTGTTCTCTCTCCAGGGCCGCCTATAAATCTGTAATTTGGGCATCATTTGTAGACGATTCTCCCTCTGTCTTGCGTTCGACAGTAAGTTCTATGGTAAGAATCTGGGATGACTGCTCTTGACTCAGCTCCTGCCTCCATCTTTAGTTGCAGAAAGGCAGACTCAACCTTCCCAGGATGCTCCAGGCCTTAAGCACCCTGCTCTCTGCCAGCAGACAGTGCCAACATTATTTAGGCATGTTATTTAGATATCCTGTGTCCCTTTCAAAAGACCCAAGCAGACATCAGCTGAAATCGTACCAATAGCCCATTATTAAAGAACATTCTAGGTAAATATCATTTTAAATAGCTGTATGGTGTTTCTACATTTGAATCCAGTACCCTTCATCACAATTGGCCCAACCAGGAGCCAAGACCTCATTATGTTACTGCCACTCTGTGCTCGAAGCGGTTGCTGGATTGCTACTTACAAGTGGTTCAGAGTGCAAGATGCTTTGACACAGCTAGCGTGGTACACATCTCACAGACTGTGTAGTGGCAATTATTTCAAAGAATTCACATGAGTGAGAGTATGACAGCTTGTCAGCTGTCATACTTGTAGTCTGGTAAGTGAGGAGCCATTTATTCAACATATCCCTTGCATACTGAAGATGCCCAATTGCTTGTCTATCTCAAGATCAATTCTCTCCCTGTACATCTGATCAGGTGACAATCAGTTTTCTTTCTTTGTGCATAAATGAATGTTCACACTGCCTTTAGCAATGGTGACCTGGGGCCAGATTTTTTTTTTTTTTTTTTTTTTGACACCAGGATTTCAAACAGGGGTGTTACAAGGTCAGATTTTCTGAGGCTTGGCTTCTACAACAGGGATTTATAATGGTTAGAAATTAGGAAGCATCAAAACCTACAGTCAGCTATCCCTGCTCTGTTCATGGTTTGTACTGACAAGGAGGACACACAAAGGTACACAAGCTGCTTGGGAGCATCCAGTCACCTTGGCAGAACTGTTTCACTGTATGTTATCCCCAAGGTCTATTAATATTTCCATGCCCACATCTATATTTTTGGGTTATATCATGATTTGCTATTCTTACTTGTTGAAAGATCAAGACCTTTTTTTCTTCATAATGTGCTTTCCTTTTGGTGACGACTACTATATATGGATAAAATATTTTGAAGTAGATGAAATTAGCCGATTTCAATAAATGCTTAAGTAAAAACAGGTAAATTTCTCCTAGATACTGTTAATAGGTCAGTGACCAGCCTAATGAAGAAAATAGAAATTTTCATGAACTTGAATCCTTAGGGCTGGAAGGGGGAACCTGATGTGATTGAATCCTAATCAGTAATTAGAGAAGTTAGATACTAACTTCATAACAAGACAGCTACCAAGAACAAAGCTAGGGTAGCAAACTGGGTCTCCTCCTTTCTCTAGCACTTCTTGCAGAATGGCTGGGCTAACTGTTACAATGATAAGTCACCAAAAACATTTTTTTTTAATTGTTAACTTGAAAAACTTTAGGCTTCTGAATTCAGTGAATGAGAAAGCTTCAGAGAGGTCCATACAGGCAGTAGAAAGCACTCAACTAATAGAAACTGTTTTTCTGAAAGACTCTGTTAAGACTTAACAGCACAAGATGGAAAATACTCTAAAATATCAAAGAAAATAAGTACAGGAAAAACAGAAGAAACAAGATGGTCTTCAAAGTCACAACCTTATAGACTGGAGTAACTCATGTCTTATGGAGCTGTTAAATTTTGAGTTACTCTATATATTAAACCCCCACAAAGCCAAATATATTATTGAACCATTCTGGGTCACTGTGCTAACCTATAGAGCATATATCATGGCCTCAGTGAACAGTGCCTCCTAGGAATGTGCAGGTCCTAATCTGCATAGCTTTATGCAGAGGGTTCATCTTTGAAGATCCTTTCATAAAATATAGCCTACTAAGCTTGAGCATAGATAGCTCTGACTGTATATTAAAAATTATACTGCAATGAGTAATATATGCTATGCAATATAAAATACATATATAAAGTATAATCTTAGAATATTTATTATTTTTCCATATTTTATTTCTTAGGGAATGTAGTAAACTTTGCATTAATTAACTGAAAACATGATTTATTTCTACTGTATCTCTATTTATAAAGGTATGAAATAAAAGGATGCATTCCATATAGCATCAAGTGATATAAACAAATTCTTCTATTTCTCTTTATAAACAATCATCCTTAATTATGGAGCAGTGTCAAGGCCAAGTAATAAATGAACAAAATAGTGATTCTTATCATTCTGAAGAGAGAGAAAGGATGCCGATTATTTTTTATTTCCTTCTACAAACACTTCCCTCCTGTCCCTTTAAGATAGCTGGGTGAAGTTAAAAGACTCTTGACAAGAAGCATGAAAAACAGACCAAGGAAAAGATCAGCTATTATACAGAGTGAAGTAAGTCAGAAAGAGAAACACAGCTATCGTATATTAATGCATATATATGGAATCTAGAAAGATGGTACTGATGAACCTATTTGTAGGGCAGCAGTGGAGACTCAGACATAGAGAACAGACTTGTGGACACAATGCGGGAAGGGGAGGGTGGGACGAATGGAGAGAGCAGTATGAAAACATACACACTAACATATGTAAAACAGATAGCCCATGGGAATTTTCTGGATAACTCAGGGAGCCCAAACCAGTGCTCTGACAACCTAGAGGGATGAATGGGGTGGGAAGTGGGAGGGAAGTTCAAAAGGGAGGGGACACATGTACACCTATGGCTGATTCACATTAATGTATGGCAGAAACCAAAACCATATTGTAAAGCAATTACCCTTCAATTAAAAATGAACATCTTAAAAATAAGGGAGATGGGAGGGAGGTTTAAGAGGAAGGGGACATATGTATACCTACGGCTGATTCATGTTGATGTTTGACAGAAAACAAAATTCTGTAAAGCAATGATCCTTCAATTAAAAAAATTAATAAAATTTTAAAAAGAAAAAAAAAAAAATTCTGGGCACAGGAAAAAAATAAAAAGACCATCTCTTCCATAAGCACTGTGTGGCCAGAGTTTGAATTTTAGTGATCCTTCCAAATTCTTCCTGAGAACAAAAACCAACTCCTTGTAAATCCTCCCTCCGCCCTCCTTCCCCAAGTCCGCTGAGGGGGAGCATCATCTGGTCTTTACCTGTAAAGCTACTGTTCATTTCAGGAACATCATCCTCTTCCTCATTCTCCGCGTGGACTATGCCAGCATTTTGCATATCATTGTAGGACTTGGTTCGCTTTGGGGTCGACTGCTTGGAACCAGAGTGAAGGCTTTGCAAGGCATCCGTCGTGATCACTTTCCCACTGACTGGCTGGCTAGGAGGTTTGGGTGTCCCATAATAGTTTCCTAGGTGATGGAGAGACACATTTGCATGTTTTAGAAAGAATACTTTGTTTTTCTCAAGTCTGCAAATCCAAATCTCTTAGCCCATTAAAAAAAAAATTTTTTTTTTCTTTTTTTTTTTTTTTTAAATTAGAAAACCAGAACAACCTGTATTTCATTTCTGGAATGGGTAAGAAAACATGTTGGTCCTATCCAGTTAGACATGGTGATTTCAGAAGCCAGGAGGAAAGCTGCATTGTGGTGGGGAAAGAACCTACTAGGGACGAAAACAAAAGGGGCTGTGCAGAATGGAAAAGCTTCATCCTCATTACATTTGAATTTCAATTGGTCACCGTTTCACATATATGCACTAGCATAATGCAGAATCCAATTTGGAGTGAGTGGCACACAAAATAACAAATTCATTACCGCCAGCACCCTTACAAGCTGACACAGTGGAGGTCACCCTCCCTTAATAAGGAAACTCCTCAAGAGGGAACCCAAGCAATATTTTTTTTAAAAAAGAGAGTGAACACCACGTGGCGCCTCTTTAGCTGAATGGCAGGTCTGACTGGCACAGTCAAGTGTGGCTGGAACAAACCCGTGCCCAGCTCTCACAGGAAACTCCGGGTCAGCAGTGGCAGACTGGCACCCTTCACGGGTCACTTGTCTAGTCAGTGCCCATTTTCATTTTTAGCCACTTGCCTCTAGAGTTTGGCTCAGCTCTGACTCTCACGTGCAAAGTGACTCTGGGCAGGACCAGGATAGGCTTTTATGTCCTAATTTTTTTAATTTAAAATGTGTATATTTTTAGTGTGCAGTACAGAAATCTAACTAGTAAAATAAAATATTTACTTTAAAAAGTTAAGTGATAAAGCAATACTTTATAAAATTGACTTTTCAAAATGTGAAGATTAAACTTCAAGTTTAAAAAAGCAGATATATTTACTAAGAAATTGAGTATACAATAACAATGGTAGCAATGAGGTTCCTTTTGAACACGAGTTAAAAATTAAGTTATTTTAAAGAAAGTGTCAAGCAAATAATGGACACTATCACAAGATATAGACAAAATCTTGAAGGTAATTCGTGAATGGGCAGAATTTGAAAACTACAGCTTAAAATCAATAATATCCAGTGACCATATGATCAAAAGCATCAACATCAGAATGCCATAAATCCACTCAGCATCTCACATCTTTTAGAGTAAGGCCAGATAGACTGATCTTCTTAGGCCCTACAAAAAATCCTATGTAATGTCTATAATTTTGCGCTTGGTAAAGTAGAATTTGTAAATAATAACAAATCCTATACATACTGTTTCTTCTCAAGAATCTCATCCCATTGTCGAACAGATATTACAGGGTTTATATACATTAAGCTTTATCTTTATAATTAAATATTCTTTATGACATTATTTCTTTAAACTATTTTTTGAATCATCAAACTTATGAACATATGCATCCACTTTCTTTGAAAGTGGTATAAACAGCACGTGTCAGCAGGGAAATCCTGAACACGCATGTTAAAAACAGCAGCAGAATGAGACAAATGCTCAGGGCTGGTGCACTGGGAAGACCCAGAGGGATGGGATGGAGAGGGAGGCGGGAAGGGGGATCGGGATGGGGAACACATGTAAATCCATGGCTGATTCATGTCAATGTATGGCAAAAACCACTACAATATTGTAAAGTAATTAGCCTCCAACTAATAAAAATAAATGGAAAAAAAAAAAAAAGAGCAGCAGAATAAAGGGCACCATGTTTGAACTTGAAGGAAACCACGTAGAAGTCAATGAGCACCTTCTGGTGGCTTGCACTCAACTCAATCACTTCTTTCACACAAGGAGGTATCTCAACCTCTTCAAAACCTTCATTCAGCTTTCTAACACAAAGGTACAGAGACTGAGTGGAACCAGCATGAAGAAAAGGCATCCATGTGTGTTTCTAGGGACTAACACAAGTGCAGGAAAAAATGAACACATGTATAAGCCAAGACTCAGCCTGCATTTCTAAACAGGTTACACCAAAGGATGTCCCATGTCTTTGATGAAGTTGAATCTTGGCCGCAGTATTGACTATTTTCACTAACTGGAGATTCTTAGTGGGGTTTAGGTAAATAAAACAGTTGACTATTTAAAAAGTAATCTTCATGGTGAACAAGAAATAAAGACAAAGCTCTACTGAATTCTTTATCATCATTATTATACCAAAACATAGCATACATTTTTCAGTTAGAGATTAAAGTAAGGCCAATGTCTACAAATAAGAATCTTCCAGTGAAGGATGTGATTCAAAAGATAGGACTCTTGATTCATAATTTTATAATTATAATTTTATAACATTCATGAAGCTATTGTCATTTAAAAATCAATTAAAACTTAGACATCCTTGTTTATGACAAAAATAAATGTCTGGAAAAGAAAAGTTCTACCTAAATTTGACAAATTTATGTGGATTTTCCTCAGTTTTCAAGGAAGGTCAGGGTCTTTCTTAAGTTAGTAAATGATTAGCAGATTTCTCAACGCAATTACAAATTCCCCCAAACAACCCACTTATTCATAGTTGTTTCCTGTCTCTGGAAATTAGTTTAAGATTGATTAGAGACAGATACAGTACATATTATTAGACTGAACCACATGCAACTGCTGAGGTAGAAGACAAACTGTCAAATATCAGCAATTTCATTTGCGTTAATCTACAGTAAAGCATCTGCCTACAATGTGGGAGACCCAGGTTCAATCCTGGGTCGGGAAGCTCTCCTGGAGAAGGAAATGGCAACCCACTCCAGTATTCTTGCCTGGAAAATCCCATGGATGGAGGAACCTGGTAGGCTACAGTCCATGGGGTCGCAAAGTGTCAGACACGACTGAGCGACTTCACTTTCACTTTCAAAGTGTAGATTAACATATGCTCAACATTCACTGGATCACAGAAAAAGCAAGAGAGTTCCAGAAAAACATCTACTTCTGCTTCACTGACTATGCTAAAGCCTTTGACCGTGTGGATGACAACAAACTGTGGAAAATTCTTAAAGAGACAAGAGTACCAGACCACCTTACCTGTCTCCTGAGAAACTGGTATGCGAGTCAGAAAGCCATAGTGAGAACCTTACATAGAATGACTTGTCCAAAATTGGGAAAGGAATATGACAAGGCTGCATATTTTCACCTTGTTTATTTACCTTATATACAGAGTACATCATGCAAAATACCAGGCTGGATGGATCACAAGTTAGAATCAAGATTGCAAGGAGAAATATCAACATCTCAGATATGCATATGATACCACTATAATGGTAGGAAGTGAAAAGGAACTAAAGAGCCTCTTGATGAGGGTGAAAAAGCTGGCTTAAAACTCAACATTAAAAAAACTAAGATCATGGCATCTGGCCCCATCACTTCATGGCAAATAGAAGGGGTAAAAGTGGAAGTAGTGACATATTTTATTTTCTTGGTCTCCAAAGTCACTATGGATGGTGACTATAGCCATAAAATTAAAAGATGCTTGCTCCTTGGAAGGAAAGCTATGACAAACCTAGACAACATATTGAAAAGCAGAGACATTACTTTGCTGACAAAGGTCCATATAGCCAAAGCTTGTTTTCCAGTAGTCATGTATGAATGTGAGAGTTGGACCATAAAGAAGGCTGAGTGCTAAAGAAATGATGCTTTCGAATTGTGGTACTGTAGAAAACTCATGAGTTCCTTGTCTGCAAGGAGAACAAACCAGTCAATCCTAAAGGAAATCAACACTAAATATTCATTGGAAGGACTGATGCTGAAGCTGAAGCTCCAATACTTTGGCCACCTGATGTGAAGAGCAGACTCATCCTATTATGAGGATACAATGAGACAGTCCATTTAATGCTTTTAGCACTTGCAAAAGACTTCACTACAAGGCTTGATACATGCTATAATACTTAATGTTAACAGTGTATGTTTCTAATCTTTAAAAGGAAACTCTTTACACCTTAGGAGAAGGATTAATGAGACAATGTGTCTGAAGTGCTTGCCACATGGTAACAGAGTACCACAACTTTACCCACATAAAGGAACAAGCAGGTAAACCTCCCAATGACCAAATAACCTTGAGCAAATTACTTACTATCATCTCATACTTTCTCTGTGATATGATAATGGCAGCATGAGCTCCAATATCATCACAGGATTACCATGACAATCAAATGATGTAACTTTCTTGAAGGTACCCTGTAAACTATAAGATGTTATAAATACGAGAGAGTGTAATTATTCAAACTTCTCTAGCATATTACCTACAACCTTTACAGAAAAGCTTCTATCAAGTGGTGTTTCCTAAGGGCAGAGGGTTCAAGTTTCCATTGCAGATACATTTTTAAAAATAATTAGAATTTAGTGACCCACATTTAAAAACTGAGTATCTCTGATTCAAATCTGGATATACTGAGACATGCTGCTGGACAAACTGTAAGGTCTGTCTTCCTGAGATTTGTCTCTTATGGGCAATGCTGGTGACAAGTGTGTGACCAAATTCACCAGGACCACACTACACTGTGGTGTTGGAGAGACTCTTGAAAATCCCTTGGACTGCAAGGAGATCCAACCAGTCCATCCTAAAGGAAATCAGTTCTGAATATTCACTGGAAGGACTGATGCTGAAGCTGAAAAACTCCAATACTTTGGCTACCTGATGCGAAGAACTGACTCATTGGAAAAAGACCCTGATGCTGGGAAAGATTAAAGGCAGGAGGAGAAGGGGACAACAGGGGATGATATGGTTGGATGGCATCAATGATTCAATGGACATGACTTTGAGCAAGCTCAGAGATTTGGTGATGGACAGGGAAACCTGGCATGCTGCAGTCCATGGGGTTGCAAAGAGTCAGACACGACTGAACGACTGAACTGAACACTCACACAATTAAGGATTTCTGCACAGAGGTTTTGGCTCCTATCTTTGGTGTGTCCCAGCCTTTGTCAGACAAACACCTTGACCTCAACCTAGAAGAGTACCCTAAGGTCTGAGCAGAAAAAGGGGTTTGGACACAAGAGGGATGAAGAAAACTTTTAAACTTCAAAAAATCCTCAGGAATCCCAATGAGTCTGTGAATGAATTGATTTTGGCCGAATCTGGGATTGGCCACGTTATCTTTCCACACAACCAAGGGCAAGATGACTCATGCACTCCTCCGTTTACCACCTTTCCCACCAGCACTGCCTTCACCCACTGTATATTACTCATTCCACTGATGTGGACCTCCGGGCATTTAAATTCAAAACCATGCCCTTCCAGGAAACTCTCCAGCTTATCAATCATTTCCACTCTGGTCAGCATCAAGCCAAGCCTAGCCAGAAACACAAACCTCCTTACATAGACTATGCACAAGAGACTCCCTATGAAGACTCTATGGATCGCTTAATGGTACTAAGTAAAGATCATTTGAAGAATTATAAATGAATAAAAGATTAATTTAGGTTATCACTTGGCAGGCTGCATAGTTTCTAAGAGACACGAGCCTGACCATCCCACAGTGCCCATGTTAGCCAACACACACTTCCTGAGGTGACTGGGCTCCCTCCCAAGTGCCAATTGTGTGTGTCCCAGCTGCTATTTTCAGAACTGGCTCCACAATACAACTCAGCAGGGATGATGGCTGGGGAGGGAGAGGAGGGCAAGGAAGACGCAAGAGGAAGCCACCAATGGCCATAATTAACAGGCACACTCTTTGGCCATGACCAAGCCAAAGAAAATATTTTCTGACACACAGTTAAAAATTAATGGGGACTGCAAATCAATTTTTAGAGCTTGATAAAATATTGAAGGAGGGCTGCAACCCTGAGTTTTAAGCCAGAATGAATCAAATCTTAAAAGCCTTTCACTTTGTATAAATTTAATATTCATTCATTCATTCCCTTATAGAGAACCTCTTGTTATGCTAGGCACTATGGTGGAAAGGCAGAAATGGAACTAGAACATGATTTTCACAAATGCTCTGCATGGTATACATCAGTTTTTTAAACTTTGTACATGTAACAGTTACATCAAATGGAGATTCTCTTTTAAAAGGTCAAGGTGGGGCTTGAAATTTTGAATTTCTAACAAGGACTCAGGTGATGCTGATGATACTGGTCCATGGACCATCTTCTGTGTAGCAAAGGTGAAGAAATCAGAGACAAGCATTTGCATTTAGGCCCTTTGTCCTGCAGTCCTATGTTGCTTTAGAATTGGGAGGTGGCAGAGGTGGGGGAGCTGAAGGGAGGGATGGCTTGCTTCTCTTTTTCCAAACAGAACAAGCTTTGAAAATAAGTAGCAGAACAGGATGACAGTGACCACGAATGGCTGGAAATCTACAGCATGTATTATCAAAGGGGCAACACTATACCCAAGGGGCAAAAGTGAGTGTGTGCTCAGTTGTGTCCGACTCTTTGCAACACCATGGACTACAGCCCATCAGGCTCCTTTGTCCGTGGAAGTTTTCAGGCAAGAATACTGGAGTGGGTTACCATTTCCTCTTCAAGAGGATCTTTCCAACCCAGGGATCCAACTCGAGTCTCCTGCGTCTCCTGCATTGACAGGAAGATTCATTACCGCTGAGCCACCTGGGAAGCCCAGGGTAAGATGTGTGGGGTCCAAAAACCTTACTCTTGTTCTTTGTAAAGCACAAATATGTATACAGTACATAAGGACATAGATCCAGCATATCTGATTTTGTCTTGGTCTCAAGGTCATGCATGTGTGACCCTTGCAGGCTCTGCAGGCAAGCTTCACAGTTGGACCCCTTGCTCTCTCTGCTCAAATCTCACTGGTTTTCTTTCAGGTCTCATATGCAATCTGTGCCCCCACTCACCTCACAGCTCTTACACTCACTCTTCTCTCTGTTTAACTTTCCTCCCTCTGCTTCTCATCCCAATATCACCTGCTGATCCTCTGACCCCACCAACTAGATCAAAGTCTCCTATATGTTTTTTTGTTTGTTTGTTTGTTTTTTAACATTTATTTTTATTCATTTGGCTGCATAGAGTCCTAGTTGTGGCATGTGGGATCTAGTTCCCTGACCAGGGATCGAACCCAGCCCCCCTGTATCAGGAGCGCAGAGTGTTTGCCACTGGACCACCAGGGAATTCCCTCTCCTGTATATGTTTTTAGAGAAGCGTGTATCTCTTCTTTCCCAAGGCCCTTTGCTCAGTTTATCAGACTATGTAACGAAATGATATCTGTCTTTACCTCTAAACTGTAAGCTCCATGAAGGCAGGATCCACATGTGTTCTGTGCACGACTGCATTCCCAAAACAAACATGGTGCCGGGCACAAGGTGTCACTGAGTAATTCTCTGCAGAATGAGTAACTGAATAAAGTGGAGACAGTACACACAAATCCCAGCCCAGGATGCTCCTCAATACCTATATTGTGGATCCGGTTTTTAAGAGCATGACTCACGGCAGTTTCTTTTCAGTCCATCAATTCTATCTGAATTATCTCAGATCCACATCACTTCACTTTGCCACTTGCTTACTCAACACATGATGGTATCATTCATAAAACTCCCATCACTTTCTATTTATTCTTTCTTTAATGACCTGCTCCACTCTACAAATCCATGATTTACATGCACAGAAGGATAATAAGCCCATGTCCTATAAGTAGAGGTTTGTTCTTACTAGTGCCATGTGCCTTTGAATTTTAGACCAGAAAGGGCAAGGTAAGTTAATAGTGTTGTGACCCTGAGCAAGGTAAGGGACCTCTTTCTTTCCGGCCTCGGTTGTCATGTAGAAAGACTAGTACCCATGAAACAGAGTTTTTGCGCAGATTAAATTAGACCACATATATAAAGCACTCAGTACTGTGCTTGGCACAATATAAGCATGTAATAAACCACAGCATCAGTTGTTCCTGATACTCTGAGCAGCTCTAAGATGTAAAATTTGGTATTGTTATCAAAGCACATATTTAAAGAACATTAACAAAAAGTTACCTTTACTGTGCATCTACCATATGTTGCTACCTACACATTCACTTATTCTAATCATTAACAATTCTACAGAAAAAAAATTAATATTCCCATTTTCAGATGAAGAAACTGACATTCACACAATGCTTAAATGACAGCTGGCATTTAAACATGGATCTGTCTCCACTGTCTATGCTCTTGACTTAAGGAATGGTTGGGGATCTCTAAGCAGAAAATTAACCAAACCGTCCCTGGGCTTGGCCTCCTTGTCTTCAAAGGCAGAGGAACATACAATTGTCACACAGATTTCCTTTGGTTCTTTCATTATCAACAGAGAACACTCCACAGCGGAGTTTGCCAACAGAGCTTATCACAACAGACAGCTGCTGAGGCCTGCCAAAGAACAGGACTCCAGACGGTTTCTTCTTCCTCAATGACAAACAAGAACTCTCTTCACCCCAGCTTTATTACCATGTCCCCCCAAAGTAGACCCTTGGCAGCTGCCTTTTTGCAGACCTTCTAAGAAGCAGAACAGTACCATTATTGAAGGCTGACACATACACTCCCTTCCTAATTAACATGAAGAGATATGCAACCCATAACTCCAATTGGAAATGTCACATTGGGACCGCACTTCCATGCTGAGTGAAAACCTTTGCAAGCTCAAAGTGTATAATCAGCCTCTTCTACCCAGAGGCATTTGTAAAACAGGCATGTTTGGAACCACTCCCACTGAATAGTTCCGCCCTTACAAACTCTCTCCCAGAGAAGTCCCAAGGGCTGGCTGAGGCAGCAACCTGTCTTATTGAGCAAAAATGTCAACAGGAGAAAAAAAAAAAAGGGCAAGGCAAAAAGGAGATGGTGCTTCTGATTTATTTCAAGAATGCTATCCAATAAATGAGCTCAGTGTCACAATTAGGAAGCTGGGCCAAGGAGGAAAGACACGTTTAGTCTTGTCTTCTGTGTCTTGCCTTGATTTTTATTGCAACCAGTGACAGAATGAGGAGTTGGCTCAAACTGCAGAGCTGAGACCAATTATGAACTCTACTCATAACTCATATGCCTCTGTGACGGGCAATACTTAGGTTCCTTAAATAGTCACGAAGGGCATCTACTGTTGGAGGATACACATAATATGCCAGCATTACAGCTGTTCGGGGTGGAAAATTCCATCCTGGAGACCCTGACACCCCCCACCCCACACACACACCAATCCTGGCTCTTTCCAGTGTTTCTAATCTAAGCAAACAGTACCAACATCTTTCCAGTTTTCTAAGACAGAAGTAGGAGTCATCCTAGGTGGAATATCATCACCTGAATCTTTTACCTCTTCTTCCAATAACTAATACATTAGTAAGTCCACATAAACATTTTATACTGTTGATATAATAATGCAACACTCCCTTAAAAATGGTGGCTCAGATGGGAACGAATCTGCCTGTGGGAGATCTAGGTTCGATCCCTGGGTTGGGAAGATCCCCTGGAGAAGGGAATGGCAACCCACTCCAGTATTCTTGCCTGAAGAATCCCATGGACAGAGGAGCCTGGCAGCCTACAGTCTACTAGTAGCTACAGGCAGGACAACAATCATGTCTGGTTTTGCTAAACATTTTATCATTAATGGTTAAATGAATGAATGTACAAACTAGTAAGAGAGTCTATAAGGAGAGTATCCATTTCCAAGCAGCAGACTCTGGCAAGATGAGCATTTCAGTCCTGCCTGGGACATGACCTTAGTGAAAGGCATTTGGCCAGATTTGGTTCCCAATTCCCTTTAGTGTCTTAGACATTCTCCTTCTGGATCTCAGTTTTGTCTTCTGAAGAGATGAGCTCTACTGCCTTTCCAGTTTAAACTTTTACAACCCTGAAATTCTAAACCCCAAACAAATATTGGACCTGAAAGAACATTCAGAAAGTTATCAGGCCTTGAGGTTTTACTGGTTCACTCCACTTGTCTGCCCTATATACGTCACAGAATGTACATAAAGAAGATCATCTCTCCTCTGTAGTGACATCCTCTTTGGGAGGATTCAAAACTATGTTTTCTAAAAGGAGATTAGCTCTTAAAGATGAGCTTAGCTCTCTGAAGTCGGATGACTGAGAAGAGAAAGATCTTCTTGAGTAGGTCCTCAACCATCCTTGCAGAAGCTTTTATTCTAAAACTGCCCTAGAAAATATGGCAGTCATCAGATACATGCGACTATTTAAGGCTAAACGAGTATAAACTACATTAATTTTAAAATGCAGCTTCTCAGTCACAAAAATCACATGTGGTCCATGACTGTTGTGTTGGACAGCTCGGAATATTGAACATTTTCATCACTGAAGAAAGTCCTGTTGTATGGCATTGGTTGTACAGGAAGCAAGAAATGAATCCCTGCTTCTCCATCTCTAGCACCAACGTTCCGACCTTTTCTTGGTTCACACTGCATTTGCTTTCTCAGGATTCAGGCTTTAGGGTTGGTGCCGACACACCTGAACTCATGCGATCCTCTGACAAGCTTCAGATCAAAGTCCACTTCTTCAAGGGGACTGACCCTAATGTTAGAGTCAATGGAGCACTTGTAGTTCTCTTCTCTGAACACACATCACTTCTCTAGAAGCTGTTTAAATTATTTTGCCTCCCAAGATTGAGGGGCTGTAGAGTAGAGACCCTAGAGCCAGATAAGCCTGGGTTTCAATGCCAGCTCTATCTTGGGCTCACCATATGGAGTTAAAAAAAGACAATGGGCATCTCTGGGCCTCATATTCTTCTTCTGTAAAATGGGGACAAACTGTACTCAGCTCACTGGATTACTGGATAATTAAGTGAGTTGTTACACATGATGCACTTTGAAACGCACTCATCACATACATACTGGACAAACACTGTCAGAAATCAATCACCATGAAGCATGAGCACCTTCAAAGGCAGAGCTACTTTGGTCTTCTGCCCCATACATCACAGCCTGTACCATGGGACAATGCTGAAATGAAGGCACAGAAGGGCTGCCTTTAAAACTGCACTGCCAGGAATTGCCTCTATAAATCTATTCAAAACAGTACAGTGAGACATTTGTACAGAGGTGTTCGCAGCAGTATTGTTTACAAAACATTAAAAAAAGTGGGGGGAGGAGGCATCTTAAACGTCCACCTGCAGAGGGCTAGTTAAATAAACTATATAAATTCATACAATGGCATATTTTGCAGCATTTATAAAGAATGAGGTGGAACTATGTGGGGTAACTGGGAAGATCTCCAGGATGTATTAAGTCAATGGACAAAAATACTTAGGTTTATGCCGTTTATGTCTATGTTTTCCGAATCTTTGCACTAGACCTTTTAACAGAGGTTTCCTGTGAGAAGGAGGAAAATCAACTTACACTTAAAGATGTTTAAGTTCTTTACTCTAGAAAGAATTCCATCTTGTATATTCATTACTTTTACTTCAAGCTGTTTAAAAGTCTTGCTTTAAAGAGTGATTTGCGTTGCGGTGTTTTCCTCTTTGGAGCCAGGTCAGGCCAAGAGGAATAAAATGTGAGCAATGGAAATAGACAGTGAGTACCTAGAGAAGTAAATAAAGATATTTTACTGGTAAATCCACTAGTTTACTGACTAGGAGAAGGAGAAGAGAATCCATCCACCAGGGTGGCAATTTGGGGCCAGTCGTGTGTATAAATATAAGACCTAACGCTGACAGAGAGCTTACGTGTGTCAGACGCTGTGCTCAGCCCTTTCCAATTATTGTCTCATTTAATCCTACCTATGAGAAAGCACTATTATTATCCTCGTTTTACCGAAGGGAAAATGGAGACATGCAGCATTAAGTAACTTGCCGGAGGGCACACAGCTCAACAGCAAAGGGGCTGAGACCTCAACTCTGGCAGAGCCACAGCCCAGCCTGCAGGCTTGTTAGTGTCCAACTGACAGAATCACCACTAAGGGGGCCCAGAGGGGCTCACAGAGATCTCTCCAGCCCTATTCGTGTAACACTATCTGGCATATCATAAAAATTCCATTTTGCTTTCACCTTATGAAAGTCAATACAATACATTCCAATTGCTACCAAAAAATTATGAGCCATCTCATACAGCAGGGAAATCATACAGCCAAAAGGTCAAAAGGTCAAAAGGCTGAAGAATACAGGCAGATGGCTAAAATACACTGGACCCATACGCAGCATGAGAATTTCAACTCTAAAATAACTGAGTGACATTCACAGAAAGACGGTTTTATGTAAGGATGACTAGTCATTTTCTGAAAAACTTTTTCCTGTTGTTACTCAGCAAGAAGTTGGGTGAAAGTACTAGTGGTCTATTATCACAACTTTTTAGTTACATCAGTATCATCTTCTTGGCATGTCCAGGAAAGAGCACGGGATCTAAAAATCCAACAGCTGGGTCTGTTTCCTGGCTCTCGCCTTCCGGAACCAGCTGCACAACCTTAAGAAAGTCCCTAAGTGCTACCTGGTCTAAGCATCCCCATCTAAAAAGCTGGGGATAATAGCTACCTCTGTCAAAGTGATAAAATTAATGGGGAAAAAAGGTGACTCCACCTATGCACCACTTGTAATATAAACACCTCAGTAAAATGAGCTGATTTTCTTTTTTGTCCCAGATATGCTGTTGCCTAACCACATGCTTTTCTTTTTCAACAAAGTACTCTTTGGCTTTGCACAGCCACTCCCACCCTTAACCTCTCCAAACATGCAAATAAATATTTTTTTATATTCTGGATTAAAGTTCCTCTGATGGTCATAATAAGTGATTTCAGACAGGACAACTCACTTTCTTAAACCAAAGAGGATCCACACTTGCTCTCTTCTCAGCTACATGAATTTTTAACCATATTCATATTTATAAAACAACACACTGAAGAAGCTCTTGGTACATCCACTGAGCCCCCATCCCTTTTCTAACCTCACAACTAGGTCAATTCTTTTTTATTGGAGGATAAATACTTTACAATATTGTGATGGCTTCTGCCATACATCAACATGAATCAGCCATAGGTATACTAAGGTCCCCTCCCTCTTAAACCTCCTTCCTGTCTCCCTCCCCACCCCGCCCCTCTAGGTTCACAGAGCACCAGCTTTGGGTTCCCTGTTCATACCACTGGCTATCTATTTTCCATATGGTAATGTATATGTTTCAATGCTACTCTCTCATATCATCCCACCCTCTCCTTCCCTCACTTTGTCCAAAAGTCTGTCCTTTATGTCTGCATCTCCTTTGCTGCCCTGCAAATAGGATCAGAAGTATCATCTTTCTAGATTCCATACATATGTATTAATATATGATATTTCTCTCACTCTTTCTGACTTACTTCACTCTTCATCCATCTCATTACTTCACTCTTCATCCACCTCATTAGAACTGACTCAAATGCATTTCTTGTTATTGCTGAGTAATATTCCATTGTATACAGGTACCAGTCTTAACAAATCATTCTTGCTTAGGGCACCCTCACATCTCCCAGCCCACCAACCCCCAGTCAAATGCCAATACTTCAAGGAAACCACAACAATGGATAACCAGCAATACTGGCTCAGCTGGTAAAGAATCTGCCTGCAATATGGGAGACCTGGGTTTGATCCCTGGGTTGGGAAGATCCCCGGGAGAAGGGAACGGCTACCCACTCCAGTATTCTAGCCTGGAGAATTCCATGGACAGAGGAGCCTGGCAGGCTACAGTCCATGGAGTCGCAAAGAATTGGACATGACTGAACGACTTTCACAACAATGGATAACCAGCAATCCTCAAAGAAAATCTTCTTGTATTCACAATTAGGAATGTGATAAATATCTACCTAATGTTTAATGTACATTCACAATTTGGACATGAACAGCAGGCACAAAGTTAATGTTCTTCCCTGTACCCACTGCAAAAAATGCCCCTGAAACAGGGGCAATTATCACATCAAAACTTACAATGCCCTTAATAAAATAATAGTCTGTTTCATATTCATCCTCTGTTTTTAAGTCTCATCTAGAAAATGCCACTGTGTTCATCCCATAAATCCAGATTTTGAGAGTTTCTAAAAAGTACACAAAACTTAATAACTTGACCCAGTTATTAACAGTATCATAGTATGTCCTTTTGTCTCAAGTAAAAACACTCAACAAAGCAATCAAGCTATAATATTGTCTTCAGAAGATGTAAGTTTAATTTTCTCCCCACATTTGGCTTTGCTCTCATCCTACAGATTTACTTTCACCTATATGAAATGATTTATACTCATATTATTCAACACAGTCATGTTTTAAAATATTTAAAAATGTTTATTCAAAAAGACCTAGTTAAATAAATTGTGGTCCACATAGTCAGGAGATTACTTAGTCACTTAAAAAAGAAAACAAAAAGCACTCTAGTACTGAACCTCAAAGACTCAGAAGACATACTTTCATGATATAAAAGAGCAAGATGCCAAATGGCATATAGTGTATATCTTCTTTATAAAACAGGGAAGATATGAGAACACACGTATGACACTTGTATGTATGTGTTTGTATTTACATTTTAAAAAAAATTTCAGAAGAGTAACAGAAATGAATAACACTGGTTTTAATATCTGGGGAAAACAGAAACGGAAATTAGGCAGGTGGAAGATAAATCTAGGAAAGAGGTTACTTACTGAATACTTCTGAAATATTCTGCTTTGAAATATTCCATGAAAATCTATCACCTACTCAAAAATATATTAAACATCAGTTGGTGGTACAAATGACATTCCAGTCCTTTTGATACTAAAACACCACCACCTATAAGGTCACATTTTATGCTATGAGTCTTCTTTCTCTTCTTTCTAATACTGTACATACCCATATTAAACACACACACACACACACACAAACACGCCCCCACGCACACGTGCCTGCATTTAAATCAACAAATTAAAGGAGAAAAATCCTGGAGGAAAAAAAAAAAATCCAAATTATTTTTAAACAGCTCCACAAAGCCTTATTCCATATATTTTATTATTATTAATTCCACTAAGGTGAACTGCCATCTCCTACAGATGTTCAGACTTCACTAGTCCACAGAACATCTCTGCCTCAATGGCCCAGGGTCCTCTGTGGTGCCCAGCAGAGAGGCATGCTCACTGCTGCCATACAGATCAGCTCACCTTCATAGGTGCCGACTTCTAGAAGAGTCCCGCTCTGCTCGAGGTCCAAGAACTCCTTCACAGTCAGAAAGTTATAGTCCACGCCAGGCACCTCTCCTTCTCTGGGAGACCGGGTTGTGCCTGTAGCAGACAAGGCAAAAGGCACAAGAAAACATCAGTCCACTGAAAGAGGAAGCGCCCCATCCAGGTGTAATTAAAATAACCAGTTCAGTAAGTACCTAAGCTGACAGACCCACCTACTGAGACAGGGACCTGGCAAAGGTAACTTCTTTCTAGCAGAAAAGCATCCTGACTTCCATCCTCTCGTGCCTGGGCCCCTCAAATACCAGAAAGAGAAAACCAAACACAGCAAGGCAACCCAGGGAGATTTTTATCACTTAAAAGAAATGATGAATGCACTGAATGAAAAGGGTGAACTGGATTTTATACAGATAACATTCACAATCAGCAGCTTTTAGGGCTCCAGTAAATTCTAAAAACATTATCCACCTTAAGCTCAGAGCCTAAGGGGTTTATAATTTTATCACAGGCCTCGAAATTCTTGTGTTCCTCAATACATCCGGCAACTTCCAATGTAATAAGCCCTTTGAAGAAAATGACACCCGCTGCATAAACACATCACTAGAGAAATTCAATTGCCCAAGATCTGTGGCTGGATACCTCCCAGGGATCAAAATGTTGCTGTGTCTCCATGTAATTAATATGTTTGGCAAAAAGAGGCCACCCGTAAGTTCTGACAAGAGAAAAAGGACACTGAATTTGATAGGAAATTCTCCCCCTGAATTAATCTCATCATTCATTCAAAGACTCATAAATATAACAATTCTTATGAAATAACACAGACCCTCTAGAACATTTAAGTCACCCAGCTGAGGTGCTGGGTGAAAGACCTATCATTTTAGCCCAGTCAACCTCAATCAAAAGTGTGGAAGGAGTGTGGTTTACACTCAAACTAAAAAAAGAAACCATAAGAAATTTTGTAGTACATACTAGGAATCTATATTAAATGGGAAGGGGGATTAAAAAAAAAAACAAAAGCAAAATTCATGGTTTCTGCTCCAACATTCAAGTTAGGTAGGGCATATAACCAATATGAGTTCATTCTGCAAGGCACAATTACCCATAGTGCTTTTTGAGTCTTTATATATATATAAAATAAGCAGGAATGTTTTCCTCTAGTCCTAATTCTCCCTAAAAAGCAATTAAATAACCAATTGTATGTTGTCTCTAGTGTTCATGGCAGAACACAGTCTCTGATTGCCTGCCCATGTGAATTTCCATGCATCTACAATAGGTAACCAGAATTCTCTTACGTCAAAAACTCAACACTTTTTGCATATTTTACTCAAGGAAAACACATTTTTAAACAAGTTGATTTTTTCTAACATCGGAAATCTGAGTGTTAGAAAGAGCTGCAAATTATCCATAGTACCAGTTATGTTACAAAGGTTTGCTTGTCATGCTCAGCACACCAGGACTTTCTGGTATAGAAGCCTGCTTGTGTAGTGTCCGAAAGTCTATTCTTAAACTGTTTCCTAAGTTTTTCCCATTTCTTGCTTCCCTGGCAGACTATGACACCCTTGAGGTACTTTACAATGTTTAAATTTAGATCTCGGGTGTCAGGCATATAGTGGGTACTCCAGAGCATACTGCTGTTGAGCAGGTACACATAGAAAGGGAATGAAGAATTCATGGTCTGTCTCATTCCTGAGCTTCTGCTGTTTCTCAGTTTCCTAACCTGTGAAATAAGGACAATAAACTACCTATACATTTGTTGTGTGTATTGAATAAGACAAGGCTTTTAAAAGGCCTAGCTCAGTACCTGTTACCAGATACACAGTTTATGTTATTATTAGAATGAAATGAGTTGGTATTACAGTTCAAATTACATACATAATTGAGCTTCCCTGGTGGCTCAGGTGGTAAAGAATCTGCATGTGATGCTTTGATCCCTGGTTGGGAAAGATCCCCTGAAGAAGAGAATGGCAATACACTCTAGCATTCTTGCCTAGAAAACTCCATGAACGAGAAGCTTGGCAAGCTACAGTCCATGGGGTTGCAAAGAGTCAGACATGACTGATACACTAACACTTTTACTCTCTTCAGTATCCAGTTGAGAAAAAAAACTTAGGGCATAGACAAGAACAATAGGATGGAGGTGATAAGCAATGAGATTTCTATTATGAATTGTGAACACTTTAAACGGCTGTAAGTGACTATATAGGATAGATGTGTTCAAAGTACATCAACTCATCAGGCCATGCTAGGTTTAGATTTTAAAGACAGAAACCGCTGATGGAGTGTGTAAGAAAAACAGAAGAATATGACCTAGGCAAATGGGATGTGCTACTTACAGACATTAAGAAGATGGGGGAATGGTGTATAAGGGGAAAAAAAATTAAGAGTTCACTTCAGAATATGTGAAAGCTTGAGATGCCTATCAGACACCTCGGTGTAGAGAGCTCTGGACAGCTGAATATGTAAATCTGAAAATCAGACGGGTGTTTGGGCCCTAAATTTGAGAGTTATCACTAAACCCCTGGCATTTGAAGGCAAGAGAAAGAAAGAATGAATCTAGGGGGAAAGACATGATAGAAAAAGCAGTCAAGAAGTCTGCCTTAAACACAAAAACTTTACAATTTTTGGAAACTAAGAAGAGGAAAAGAGCCTCGGAGGAGATGAAGAGGCAGCTGTCAGCAAAGCAGGAGCAGAGGAGGAGGGTGTGATGCCTCAGAGCCAAGCGCAAAAGCTGTTCAGCCGGCTCTCTGGAAAACACAAACAGTCCACATCATACTGCGAAATTCCAGTGTAGGGCAAGAACAGAATCTCTTTGAAACTTGCTGTGAAAGAATCTGTCCTAAATATGTTCTATATGGCAACTCTCACACTCAAGTCTCCATACCAAAATTCTATTAACTAAATCCATCCCTCCATCCCCAGCACCCCAAAATGTGGATAAATAAGTAAGACCAAATAGAAGATTTTTTTTTTAAGTCTTCCACACCAGACAATATTTTGGTTTTTCTCCCCCTCCTATAATCATCTTATCATTGACATTTCTTCCAATCATATTTTCTGAACCAATTTGTCAGAGTAACTGTTGAGACAACACTAACCTCTGGGACTTCATTTCCTGAAAGGATTGAAGATGATCAAGAACTTGGGGGGAAATGGTACATTTTAGAGGAAAAATGAAAACAAGCAGACACCATTTTCCCTTGGAAATAAATACGCTTAGAATGGCCTTTAAGCAGCAGGGAAAGCGGGTTGGGGAGGATTCAGCTCCACCCACAAAACCTTCAGGGTTTACTACCCAGACAAAACCTTTCCTCTCTGCAGGCCAGCAGGAGCTTACTGGAGTTATCCTCTGAGCAACAGGCCCTGGGCCTGGTCCACATGACCAGACTCCCATTCAGAGATGCTAGGGAGAAAGGGCCTGGGAGGGGACCCCGCCCTCTCTTTTCTTTTAGCAGAATGACAGGCTGCCTGCTGGACACACGCCTGGCAGATGGCATTTCAAAGGTTTTTCAGGAGCCATCTGGGGTGGGTACAATTATTACAAACCACACTTCTAACAAAGCCAGAAGGGTTACTTCCTGGCAGAAGAGAAGTAAAACAAATTCTACCATGTTTCTCAGGGACAACGTGTTTGAAAAAAAAAAAAAATCACCAGGCTGACAAATGGAGGTTGCTTACAGCTTACTATACCATTTTTTGTTGGCCCAGCTAGAAATCAGGGCAACAATATCTTGCAGCTACTATGTTTCAACAAACAAACACAGAACTCACCTCCTGGCCTTCCAAAAGAAAAAAGAGATAATCAAACACTAGGAAAAAAAGAATAGCTTCCACTTATTTGATGCTTACCTATATTTTAGGTAAAGTGTTCAACAGTTCATCAATAGTGCTATAGCTAATCTTTCTCAGAAACACAGAAGGATTGCTATTATATTCACTTTATTGATGAGGAAGCTGATACCCAGAGAAGCAAAGTAACTTTCCCAAGGTCACATACAACTCAGCTGGGCAGAGCTATGATTTGAAAGTAGGCAATCTGACTTTAGTCAGTTGAAATCATTGTTGTCCAATAGAACTTTCTGCCATATGGGAAATGTTTCATAGATGTGAGCCTAAGATGGGAGCCACGAGCCACATCTGGTTATTATTATTTTTATTAAATACATTTCAGGTGCACAGCATTAAAGTCCAACATGTATATACATGTAGCTATTGATACGTGGCTAACATGACAGAGGAACTGAATTGAAATTTTATCTAATGTTAATTACTTCAGATTTAAAGAAGCACATGTGGCTAGCGGCAACTGGATTGGCCAGTGCATTTCTAAACCAGGAGGGCATTTCCAGTATTATGTTCACTACCATGCCCCCAAAGCACTTTCAGCTTTTGAAATAAAAATAAGAAACATATCAAACTGCTTGAGAAGGAAATGGCAACCCACTCCAGTATTCTTGTCTGTGAAATGCCATGGACACAGGAGCCTCACAAACTACAGTCCACAGGGTCACAAATAGTCAGACATGATTTATTGACTTAACAACAACAATCAAACTGCAGAATCTTGTACTCAAACAGGAAACTCATCCTTTAAAAACCTCTTATTTGCTTTGAAAAATGATAGTCAAGCTTTATGTTTTGTACTAAAAATTCTGTTTGGTTTCTTTTGGACATGTTATCTTGGGAAAAAGTCTTCTTAGGTATTTGTGCCTTCACATTTGGCAGCCAAAACAAAAACCGAAAGCAACAAGATCAAAACAAAAACAGTCCTCCAAAATACACACACACACAAAAAGTGAGTTCCTGTGAATATAGGAATGAGTAAATGAAATATAGTAGATTTGCCCTTAGGAATTTTTTTTTTTTTTCTCTCTGTAAAGAAGTACTAGTTAGATGCCCAAGCAGTTATGAGAAAGAATATCTATAATATACAGTTAAGTAATATAAAGTGCAAAAATAATCACTGCATTTTATTGAAAAAAAAGAAAAGAAAGCCCTATGGGTGCTACATGTTTTCTGAGTTAATAAATAGTTAAACGGATGGAATAAATCCTTAACAGTGGTAACCAGAAGAGGATGGGTGCAGAAATGGGAGGAGAAAAAAAATTGTTTCTTTATATCCCTCTGAATTGTACCACTGTGCTTGTAGTTAGTTGTTCTGGTATTTTATAAATCGAATAAAATAATTAAGATAATAAAATAATTCTGAAAGTCCTGATTCTTAGGCATCGTACCCAAACAACTTCAATATTAGCTTAATCCTTGCAAGAACATGCCAAAGAATAGAGGCTCCAACTGAATCAACACACAATACATCCCAAGGTCTCCCACTTCATAGAAAGCTAGCATCAAGGTCCTCAATACTTGCCTTTAGCTACGAATAGGCTGTGGTTGTTCAGTCACTCAGTCGTGTCTGACACTTGGCAATCTAAAGTTAGGAGAAGGTAGCAATACTTTTCTGCCTGATTTTGGTTTTTAAATCTCAAACCATTCATCACTTATACACAGTCTTTTTAAAGTGTTAAAATTTAACAAGATTTGCACCAGAGAAGTGAATACTATCAGTCTTTTATGCACCAGATAATGAATTTGAGCTGTGCCCTGCTGACTGTCTCAGTATGAATTAGCAGTACCCACAAAAGTTTGCCCCCAAAGCTTTAGTGGCTGCTTGCTTCTTGGGCACATTGTATGGTTCATAAACTTTCAGTGTACCTGGCACGAGAGAATCTTGATGAGGAAATCAAAAAAATGACCTTCCTTATCATCAAACTCCACAAACTATGGCTGTACAGAGAATGAGATGGTTGGACAGCATTGCCGGATCAATGGATATGAGTTTAAGCAAGCTGAGAGACAGTAAAGGACAGGGAAGCCTGGTGTGCTGCAGTGCCTGGGGTCGCACAGTCTCACACAACTAAGTGACTGAACAACAACAAATGGCTACAGAAACAAAACCAGATTTGGAGCTCATCTGCATTCTCTCCTTACTTCTAGAATTTCTCTTGAAATATGCAGTTCAAGCAGGAAAAAAATTCTAGAAATGGAACACTAATATGCTATTTCCTACTGCTAAGTGTTCCCAATCCCATTAAGTTTCAAGGCAAGTCATCACTCCAACTGGCCTCAAGGCTAGACTGCTAGTAGAGAGATCATTACTAAGAGTAAATTGTTAATACTCAATGGGATCATCTGATGTTAACTTCATCTGGGTTTTGCTTATCCAAATGTAAAAAGACTTTTTTTTTTTTTTTGGTAACGAGACTTTCAAAAATCATAGTCACTCCATCTGCTTACAGGTTAAGGAAACAAGTGTTTATGTTGCTTGAAATTCATCAGATATCCAAGATAACCTCATAGTCTTTATTCTTCAGTTGCTGGAGATAAAGCAAAGTAGAACATGTTTTTTCCCCAAATTCACTCAGTTACCTGCCACTCACACAATTTTTCCCCAGTGGCTCAGTGGAAAAAAAATTTGCCTGAGATGCAGAAGCCAAAGGTTCGATCCCTAGGTCAGAAAGATCCCCTGAAGGAGGGCATGGCTACCCGTTCCACTATTTTGCCTAGAGAATCCCATGGACAGAGGAACCTGGCAGGCTACCCTGGGGTCACTAAGAGCTGAAAACAACTGAAGTGACTTGGCATGCACGCACATGGTTTTTGCCATATCTTGAGGTCAAAAGAAATGTTTAACTGCTATATACCTATTAGAATGGGCTTTAAAAAAAAATCTTACAGTACCAGATGCTAGTGAAAACATGGAGCAACTGGAACTTTTTTATACATTGTTGGTAAGGATGCAAAATGGTACAGCCACTTGAAAAAGAGTTTGGCAGCTTGTTTAAAAGTTAAACATAAATCTACATAGGACTCCCAAATCACACTCCTAAATATTTATCCTCAATAAATGAAAACTCACATTTACACAAAAACCTATATACAAATGTTTATAGCAGCTCTACACATAATCAGCCCAAAACAGATAGACAACGTGAATGTGCTTAAATTGACAACTGGATACACAGTGGTAAATCCTTACGATAAACTCAACAAAAGTTTAGATGTACACAACAACATGGATTAATCCCAAATACATTTCAGTAAGTGTAAAAAAAAAAGCCAGACTCAAAAGGCTAGATACTGCATATTCCATTTCAGTGATAGTCTATAAAAGGCAAAACTACAGTAGAGATGGAGAATAAACCAGCTGTTGCCAGGTGTATGGCTGACATTGACTACAAGGGGGCAGCACCAGGGAATGGGAGGAGTGGGGAGGGTTTGAGGAGGCAGAACAGTTCTGTATCCTGATTGTGGTGGAAGGTGAAGGACAACATACTCCTCAAAAGCCACAGAACTGTACACCACAAAGAGCAGATTTTACTATTACAAAACTTCAAAAAGGAAACACTTGTCATTACCTACAATGAACAATCAGTTCCAGCCTGCCATAAACAACAACTAAAAATAAATACAACAAAAATAAAATTGGTTCATTTCATTTAGAGTCTGAGCTTGAAGTCCACATTCTCTTATTACAAAGGGAGATTAACAAATATTAGAGACTTATGAGCACCAAACTGAGACTTTCTCCTTAACACAATTACAAGCCTTTTTTTTTTTTTTTAAATTACAGAGAGAGTCACATGCTCAGTATTAGATTAGATCTTTAACTAGCATCAAGAACAATGCATTTTTTAAAATCATCTCATTTTACCCCTAAAGTCATGTTGGGAACCATTAGGACTAGTTCTCTACCAACCAGGAAAACCCAGGACAGACATTAGAGCCTCTGGTTTTTAAGGTGGAAAACGGTAGCTTCAGAGTCCTACTCCATCACCTTACTCTCTAAAGAATTTAGGTTGCTCCATCTAAGTCTCAGTTTCCTCACCTACACTGATGCTGGAAAAAAATAAAACCATCAAAATTTAAAATAACAATTTTTAAGTACTAAAAATACCTACACCTCTGGACTCTGTGCAAGTACAAAGGGAGACAAGGTGTGTGCCACTCCCATCATGGTGTCCAGCGGGGACAGAATACCCAAAACAAGTAGCTGATGGGCAGCTGACTTGGATTTGGCTAGCTTGGAGACTCGGAGGTGAGTTTCATCAACGCTCTTGGAGATATGTTCAAGGAGAAAAACCTCTCTGCATATGATTTAAATCATTACATATTATTTTGTATTCCTACTAGATATTCTCACAGTCAAACCTGCGTCATTTCTGGCCCTCAGTTAATGCAACCTTCTTTACCCTGGCTAGAAGATCATCTGCCTATTTACCATGTCACCCCATCTATTTCATTTCAACATAAAGATGAAAGGAAGGTATGTCCTACAACTAAGCGATCTTTATGTTTCTACCCTGTAGGGTAAGTCCTAACTCTTTGGCTCCAATTCATGAATGCTCATGTGCTCTTGTCACCATCCCAGAAATACAAATCTTGTAGCATGTGCCATAGCAAACATTTTTCTACGAGTACATGCCTTTTTCTAGGGATCCTGACCAACCACAAGGGTGTAAACCCCCTTACTCCCCAAACAGAGATTTAGGAACAATATATCTACTAATACTGATCACAAAGCCTTGCATGTCTAATATATTCAAAACACTAGTGACTTTTCTATGGTGCTTTAATCATGACTTTAGGCACCCAAATGTGGAGCCACTTGAATAGCTAGTGTGTGTTTCTTCCTGGACAAAAAGCACTTGCTTTTACTGAAGCTTTTGTTTTGCCAGTGCTGCCAGTGAACATGAGGCAGGAACAGAGAACTGAGGACAGAAGACCAATAGACCTTTTCTCCTAAGAGAACGTGTTTATGTTTAGAATCAGTCATCAACAGATGAATGGCTAAAGAAAATGTGGTATATATATATATACATAAAATGGAATACTACTCAGCCATAAAAAGGAATGAAGTAATGCCATTTGCAGAAACAAGGATGGACCTAGAGATTCTCCAGTGGAGTAAATCAGACAGAGAAAGAAAATTTAACATGAATCTCTCACATGTGAGATCTAAAAAAATTATACAAATAAATTTATTTATAAAGCAGAAATTAATACAGAGACATAGAAAACAAACTTATGGCTACCAAAGGGGAATTGGGCGGGGGAGGAAATAAACTAGGAATCTGAGATTAACATTTATATATTACTATATATAAAGCAGATAAACAACAAGGACCTACCGTATAGCACAAGGAACTATAACTATATTCAATGTTTTACAATAACCTATAACAGAGAAGAATCTGAGAAAGAATACATACACACGTACATACATACATACATATACATACTCACAGATATATATATGTATAACTAAATCACTTTGCTGTATACCTAGACATCGTAAATCAACTACACCTCAATTTTTAATAATTAGGAAAAGAACAGAATAAAACAAGTCCCGTGCTTGTGTCCTTGTGTCCTTCTAAATCCACTAAACGGTCAAACAGAAACAAGCCTATAGCTACTATGATTGTGCCCACGTCACAGGTGACAAAGCAGGCACGCAGAGATGAGGTGACTTTGCCAAAATGACACAGCTGGTAAGTGGCAGACCCAGGGTTTGAACCCGAGGCTTTACGTCCTCAGGGCAGCAAAAGCCCTGTATATGAAGAAAGCACCGGGCACAGGAACAAACTAGTGTGAGGAGGGAGACAGCTTAGCTTTCATAGCTCTTCATCTCCGTCCTCATCAAACAAAACAAAGGCGTGCGGATGGGGTTAAGCCTGAGGGAGAATGCTCAGCCCCATTCCCCACGACTCCCTTAATCCAAAACCTGAGCTCCCAGGAAATATGTTTTACTACCTCTTAATCAGAATAATGAGGTAATTCAGGCCAGAATTCACTGAATAGGAAAGTCTAGCAATAACTTGAACATGCATATTAACCATTCTTCCTCTTTGACGCGGTGGAGAGGCAAATACAAAGTCATGGGAATTCTGCATTCACTAAAAACAGGGAAGAGAAAATTTCCAAGCTTTCACAGATTCATTGCAAACATTCAGCATTCAGGCAACGAACGAAAAGAACTTCCAGCACTCCATACGTGCTTCATCAAAAATCAACTCGGGGGGATTATCTTGAGGCATTTTTTGTTCAGAAAGGAATTCTGAAAATCAGTAATGCCACAGTTTAGTACTAAAGGCTGTCTACGATAAGAAGGGATTAGATCAGATAGACTTTCAGTATTATGGCAGTTTATACATTTTACTTTCTCTGAATTAATGACAGCAATTGTTTGTATAAAATGGAATGAACTAATGCCAATGATTTCAACCAGGTAATTTCAAAAGCATGTGAAAGAAAACGGTTATTTTGGTGAAAAGCTATAATTAATGGAGAATGTCAAGTTTTCACAAATAAGGTGACTGCAAGCCAATGCTAAATGCTGCTAATCTTTGGCAGCTTTCTTTCTTTAGTTTAAAAAAATAATGAAGATTGACTGCCAATGGGTAGATGGTTTCTTTCAGGGGTGAAAAGATCGTCCTGAAATCAGAAGGCTGGTTTCACAGTTTTAGGAATATAATAAAAATGCTGACTTTTATGGAGTGTACACTATCAGTAACACTGTTAAAAATAATACACCGTACAGATATGCAGAGATAAACAGAAGGTAGTCTCTGTCTCCAAGGATATGACTATTCAGCAGAGGAGTTGTTAACATTTCTGTGAATAACATGTGCATGGCATAAATTTCTTCTTCAACAGTAACTTGCTTTCATTAGTCCTTCCAATATATGAATCAAGTGTAAGCGTGAGATCAGAAATCAGAAATTACTGCCCATGTTATATCTTCCTAAAAACTTCAGGGGTCTGGAACTCTCCCAGAACAGCCATATAGAGACAGAAACTGTTACAAGATCTAAAATCAGACTTGGTGAGTTCAAATTCCTGCTCTGATATTGACAAACTGTGTAACCATAGCCAAGTTAACCATTTTGGGCCATTGTTTCCTCATGTCCACAATAATACCTGCCTCATAAATTTGTGCAAGGATTAAGACAATACATATAACCTGCTAGGTCTGGTCATAATCTGCATTCAATGAACACTGACTGTAACAACAAAAGCATCATCACCGTCACCACCACACCTCCCTCTTCTCTCTTTCCAACTATTCCCTTTAAAAGTAAAGAAAGTAACTACTGCCTCTTCATTACACTGCTATTGTGGACAATAGGTTTTCTGTACATGATGCCTAATTTAATTATCCCAAGTGGCATTCTTTTCCCACAAGTTTCACATTACGCAAAATTTTCTATTTTTAATTGTCATTTGTCAAAACCTCTCACACAAAAGCACACGACTCCCAACCACAACTTTGTGGACTGTATTTTGCTAAGAAATCATAAAGTCAATTCGTTCTGTAAATACCATAATTTTAAATGGTTCTTGTCATTAAGCGCTAGTATGTATCTATAAGGATAGATGCCTATTGGCTGGAATACACTGTGTCTGAATGTGAGGCCCTCAAGTCCCATAATTTCATGTTACCATGCTATTCTTCATACAACTAATTCCTTCCCATGGAAAGGGTAAACATACTAAAGAAATACCATAAACCTGGATATAAAGAGAGAAAAAAATTTACATCTAACACCAAGAGAGAGCAGTTACAAGAGCAAGTCAAGATGGACATAAGAAAAAAGGAGTTTGCATTGATTTAATTAATATACTGGTTCTCAGTCAACCTAGGCATGACAATTCTTAAAGCCTTCTCAAGTATTCAGACTAACAGTCATCACCATGTAAATTTTATTTTGGCTCTTGTCAAGTGTATAACTGCTATGTCAAAGAAAACAAAAGGAAATAGTGTGTGACATACAATATGAGATGCTAAAAGAATAAAGCAGTTTGGTACAACATTAAGCATATACCAAAGAATACATGTTATGGTATTGTTTATGTGTTCCCTTACTTAAACACCAGAGTATGGCCCTTATAATAAAGGAAAACATGGTGTGAACAGTAAAATTTCTAGGATTATGTTTCAAAAGTGTTGAAATTGAGCAAAAAGCATAAAAACTGAGTATTTCTATTTTTTAGCATGTCCTTCTCTGCCTTTTAAATTTCCCTTAATACCGCCCTTCACCTTGAGAAGACTATATTGGCACTCAAAACTCTAACATTCAAAAAGTATCTTTTGAGCCAAGTCCGAGAAATATGAACGTGTGAACATCATGTAAAGATGAGATCCCAGGCAGCTGAATTCACTCCTGGGACTCTGCTATTGTTCATAAGCTACTTATGCTTTTCCCCATAAATGATGACATCAGCAGATTCCCAGAAAACTGAATTACCGCCTTGACTTCCCCCACTCTGGGACCATCCATTACCTTATCTAAATGCTTGCCAATTACCTCTCCAACTCTAAGTCACATTCCAAAAAAATATGGACTGGGAACAACTGCAAAATGATGTAGATCCAGCTGATGAACTGTTATTGCCCTTCTTTTGCTTAATTCATTTCTCAGTGAGCAATTACAGTCTCACATTATGCAGTACTTCTCTTGTCACGGCTCTGGGTCATTTTATGTTATAGACTACACTTCCCAGATAGATGACTCATATAAATTATTATTTTCCACTCTGCCTGGTAAGCCAAATGAAGTAGCTTTCAGAGGTGAAATTAAACACAAATTATTAATGCTTCTAAACATTTGCTTGGAAAAATGTAGACAGTGATGAACAGAAGCCTGAGCTCATGTGATATCACCTACACTGACTTTTAAAGTAATGATTTCATTAGAATAATATATGAGATAGCAAAGGTATTATTAGGAAGTGAGTGGCCAGTTTCGAATAAGTAAAATCAAGTAGAAATGTTATTATGAGTTACTTATAATAATTACTACATAAAACTCTAAATTATTCTATGCTTTCTAATAGAAATTGGCCCTTTTCAAAGAAACCTTATTTCAGAGATGTCAGGGGAGTGAAAGAGCTGCCTTCAAAAACAGCCGCATCATTTTTAGTCCACAGGCTTCTCCTTAACCCAAGAAAGAAAATTATGCCCGTGTCCTCAAAACAAACTAGACCTAATATGTGTCCAGATAAAATCAGGTCAAGGATCAAATCAATGACTACTAAAGACAGAACTTAATAAACCAATTCATTAAAAGGCAATGACATCTTAGCTCTGACATATGAACAATCTATCTTTAGTAAAAAGTCGAGCGGTTTCCTTTGTTTTTGGTTTATTTCACCCCTAGTAATTAAATGTCATATTGCACAATGCTTCCTGGTCCTCACTCTTGAGTTTCATCTAATTCATCAGCCCTATTGACAGCGCCTGCTGATCAAGGGGAAGGAGAAGGGAGAGGCCATGTTTATTTCCCTGATGTGGCAGCATGGGTACCGCTGCCGTTAGCTTCCTGTCAGCAGGTGAAGACATGAGAAAGTGATGGATGATCCCGGAGCTGTTACAAGGCATTTTCACCAGATACCTGCCTCTTAACCTATTTACCCAGCACTTACACTTCCATTTTCTAAGAAACCCACATTTTTGCACAGAGGGAGCAAAGAGTCAATATCTTCTATAAATCCAAAAAGCATAAAAACTGAGTTTTATCCAAAAGCTACCACCATGGCGTTACACAGATTTGGTTTCACACAACAAAACAAACAAACAAAAAAGGGTATAGGTATTTGACTGAGCCAGCTGGGAAATCCAGAAAGCTTATTTTACTCTCAACATGCCATACTTGTTACATCTGAAAAGAGTAATAAGAGACTAAAGCGATTCATTTTTAAAGTTAGGGACTTTTCACCAATCTGCACAGATTTTTGTTTTACATATGTAAAACAGGAAATGAGACATTTAAAAGCGAAGAGTGCTTTCCTAAACCCTTAAATGAGCAACAACTAAGGTCAGTGAATGACATTTACAACAAAATAAATGTGATATAGGACATTCACAAAATAGGGCCTGATCAAAATTGAGGTAGAAGTGGCTAGCTTAAAAATTAAAAACTTTTACTCTCTTATTTCTCTCTTCAGAGATAAAAAGTACATGCTCTGCTGCTGCTGCTGCCAAGTCGCTTCAGTTGTGTCTGACTCTGTGTGACCCCATAGACGGCAGCCCACCAGGCTCCCCCGTCCCTGGGATTCTCCAGGCAAGAACACTGGAGTGGGTACCATTTCCTTCTCCAATGCATGAAAGTTAAAAGTAAAAGTGAAGTCACTCAGTCGTGTCTAACTCTTCACAACCCCATGGACTGCAGCCTACCAGGCTCCTCCATCCATGGGATTTTCCAGGCAAGAGTACTGGAGTGGGGTGCCATTGCCTTCTCTGAGTACATGCTCTAGAAAATATGAAACCCATAAAAAGCATAAAGAAAACAAGCCTCTCCACCATCCAGAAAGGAACATGTCAAATATATCAATATTCAAGAACCTTAAGTCCCCAGTCACCACTAAGTCCTGATATTTTGAGGTAAATTCTCAGCCATGAGAATCATCTTTAACTACTGCAGCCTCCATTAAATCAGCATAATGACCGTGGCCAGTACTGGACAAAGAGAAAGAACTATTTTTTGTTTTTTTTTTTCCAACCACACCAGCACACCTGCCACCGTAACACTTCAATTACACAAATTCTAAAAACGAGGGAGGACACACCAGGAAGTTTATGTAGGAAGCAGTACTGACTGATGCACAACTCAGAAACTTCTCAACATTTGGAATTCTCAACATTCCAAAATTGCTCAAAAGCCATTTCTTGTCCTGGGCTCCAAGCTCTGGGTCGTGAAAGAAGTTTAACAGCAGTAGCAGTCATGATCAAGAAGAAAAGGAAGAGAAGCAGCAGCACTAGTAACAGCAGGTGTTAAAATAACAATCAGCTCAGTTCAGTTGCTCTGTCCTGTCCAACTCTTTTGAGACTCCATGGACAGCAGCACACCAGTCTTCCCTGTCCTTCACTATTTCCTGGAGTTTGCTCAAACTCATGTCCATTGAGTCGGTGACGCTATCCAACCATCTCATCCTCTGTTGTCCCCTTCTCCTCCTGCCTTTAATCTTTCCCAGCATCATGGTCTTTTCCAATGAGTCATTTCTGTGAAGT
This sequence comes from Cervus canadensis, assembly GCF_019320065.1. Classification (NCBI taxonomy): domain Eukaryota; kingdom Metazoa; phylum Chordata; class Mammalia; order Artiodactyla; family Cervidae; genus Cervus; species Cervus canadensis. The sequence goes on from NC_057407.1 coordinate 24,281,779, forward strand.
CATTTCAGGTGGCCAAAGTACTGGAGCTTCAGCTTCAGCATCAGTCTTTCCAACCTTTAGGACTGACTGGTTTGACCTCCTTGCAGTCCAAGGGACTCTCAAGAGTCTTCTCCAACACCACAGTTCAAAAGCATCACTTCTTTGGCACTCAGCTTTGTTTACGGTCAAACTCTTATATCCAAACATGGCTACTGGAAAAACCAAAGCTTTGACTATATGGAACTTGTCGGTAATTTCTCTACTTTTTTAGTATGCTGTCTAGGTTGGTCATAGCTTTTCTTCCAAGGAGCAAGTGTCTTTAAATTTCATGGCTGCAGTTACCATCTGCTGTGATTTTGGCCCAAGAAAATAAAGACTCTCACTGTTTCCATTGCTTCACATCTATTTGCCATGAAGTGATGGGACCAGATGTCATGATCTTTGTTTTTGGAATGTTGAGTTTTAAGCCAACTTCTTCACTCTCCTCTTTCACTTTGATCAAGAGGTTCTTTAGTTCCTCTTCACTTTCTGCGATAAGGGTGGTGTCATCTGCATAGCTGAGGTTATTGGTATTTTTCCCAGCAATCTTAATTCCAGCTTGTGCTTCATCCAGCCTGGCTTTCACATGATATAAGTTAAATAAGTTAGTTAAATAACCAAATTTGTTTAGTTAAATAAATAACTAATTTATTTAAGTTAAATAAGCAAGCTGACAATATACAGCCTTGACACACTCCCTTCCCAATTTGGAACCAGTCTGTTGTTCCGTATCCAGTTCTAACTGTTGCTTCTTGACCTGCATACAGATTTCTCAGGAGGCAGGTCAGGTGGTCTGGTATTCCCATCTCTTTCAGAATTTTCCAAAGTTTGTTGTGATCCACACAGTCAAAGGCTTTGGCATAGTCAATAAAGCAGAAGTAGGTGTTTTTCTGGAACTCTCTTGCTTTTTTGATGATCCAATGGATGTTGGCAATTTGATCTCTGGTTCCTCTGCCTTTTCTAAATCCCTTTAAAGTACTCCCTCCTTATCCCAGGAGGATACCTTTCAACAACCCCGGTGGACACTTAAAACTACAGATAATACAGAATCCATCCATGTACATATATATACATATATATATATATACACACACGACATTTTTTTCTTATCATATATACAGTCAAAGGCTTTAGCACAGTCAATGAAGCAGAAGTAGGTGTTTTTCTGGAATTCTCTGTAGTAGTAGACCTGTATAAAATAGTAATAGACCTGTATAAAATAGTAATACAGGTCTACTATTATCACCACCACAACCAACCACTTATTAAGCACTTACTATGTGTCAGCCACTGTATAAAGTACAGTTTTCCCCCTTGAAATGTCATCATAACCACAGGGCATAGTGTTTATATCCCTGTTTCCCAAATGGGCAAACTGAGCATTGGAAAGCATGTATTACTTGCTTTCGATGGTCAGTTAAAGAGGGTGCTGAATTGGTATTAAAATTTGGAGTTTCCTGACTCTGGAGCATTAAGTCTGATACCAAATATCTTGAAGTCTCCCTCTGTGTCAGCCACGTTGGTCTCCCTGTTCCTAGAACACTCCAGGCAGTTTCCTGCCTCAGGGCCTTTGCACTTCCCCAAGCCATCTGAGAGGTATGTATACTCAAGGCTGGTGCTGCCTCCTTAGAGGTCTGAGCTCTCAGCCATGAAGCCCGTCCCCTAACATTCCCCCTTCCATTGGACTCTCCCTCCCTAACAGTGTAAGCCGCTTCATGACCTTACTGTCTTCTCTTTGCGTAACACTGAGCTCTCCTTTAGCTTTTTCAGACCCTACATTATTAGATTCTCTCTGCTGAAATACCTAGTATTGCTTCTGTCTTCCTGACTTGACGCTGCTGAATATACTGTAAAATATTACAGTAATTTTAATTTTACATTACAAAGAAAATTTTAAAATATCTTCTCATAGTGGAATGTAAAATCCATGAGAAGAGGGGTTTTTTGTCCTGTTAAAGCTGAATCCCTAACACCTGGAAAAACATCTGGCACATGGTAGGTGCTAAATTCACATTAGTTGAATAAACATATCCCTCTGGTTTGTATCTTAAAACTAACCAAAAGCCACTGTCTACATTTTAGCCTAAAGACCTCCTTGTACCCGATGTCTCCCTGTCTATATCTAAAGCAAATTCTGCCTAATTGTCCTTCACAGACCACCGCATAGCTTTCATAGTGATTTTCAGAATCTGTAATGACTTGGTGTATACGTACAATTATTTACTGTCTTCCTCTTTCATCATGATATTAACCCTGTCAGAAGAGGGCTATGCCTGTCCCACTATACCCTCAGTGACTAGCACAGACTGGGCATGCAGTAGTTGTACAAGTATTTATTGAAAGAAAGGTACCTTGGGGCTTAGAAAACTTCACAAGATGATAATCTCCATGAATGTTTACAAAAAGAAAAAGTAGGAGGAGATTGGAATAAGCAGAGATTTCATTTTGGATCTCCTCGATAAGACCTGAAATTCCAAATGGCTGTTGTTAAACCAGATTAAATCCCACAGCATTATGAGACACAAAGTTATATTCATAAATTAAAATACTTCATAAACATTAATGCCATGAAAAATTTAAATCTGTGTTGAAATCAAGTTCCTCTGTGCATCTGACAAATATTCGCTGAACACCTACTATGTGCCAGGTATTGTATTGTGGAAGTTACTGGGATCCAGCAACAAAATAAACCAAAGTTTCTGTCCTCATGGAGATTATATTCTAATGGGTGGAGATAACACAATAAATAAGTTAATAAATATGTCATATGACACTCAGTGTAAGGGAGAAAAAGTAGAAAAAGAGTGAAAGGAAGTTCTGGATGGTGAAGTGGAATTCAATCTTTTCTGGTCAGCGGATGCCTCACTGAGAAGGTAAAATGCACAGAGGTCTAGATGAAAGGGAGATGGGAGTCATATAAAGAACCCGAAGGAGTATTCTAGGCATACACAGCATGCAACACCAAATACAAATGCCCTGAGGCAGGAACATGCTTGGTGTTTGAATGAGAACATGGAACAGAGACAGTCAAACATAAGAGCAGAGAGGATAAAGATTTGATAACACAGGTAGATGTAGGCCCCCATGAGGACTTTGTTTATTACTTCAAATAAGAAGGGAAGCAATTAGAGGGTTTTCACCAGAGCAGGGTCAAGAGGTTTTACAGACTGATTTTAAGTAGGTCACTCTGTCTCTTGGGTTGAGAACAAACTCCATGCTGGACTAGAACAGGAAGAGGAACAATAGTTAAGAGAATATTATAGAAACTGAAGTAATAGATTGTGAGAAGGGAAAAAAGCTACTAATCCTGCCCATTAAAACACGGTGTCCGGCTGCGGGCTGCGGGCCGCCCGGGGTCGGTGAAGGATCTCAAGATGGCTGGACGGAAACTTGCTCTAAAAACCATTGACTGGGTAGCTTTCGGGGAGATCATCCCTCGAAACCAGAAGGCCGTGGCTAACTCCTTGAAGTCCTGGAATGAGACCCTAACCTCCAGGTTGGCTACTCTGCCTGAGAAGCCACCTGCCATCAACTGGGCTTACTACAAGGCCAACGTGGCAAAGGCTGGCTTGGTGGATGACTTTGAAAAGAAGTTTAATGCCCTGAAGGTTCCTATACCGGAGGATAAATATACTGCCCAGGTGGATGCTGAAGAAAAAGAAGATGTGAAAAGTTGTGCTGAGTTTTTGGCTCAGTCAAAGACCAGGATTCAGGAATATGAGAAAGAGCTGGAGAAGATGAGGAACATAATTCCATTTGATCAGATGACCATTGAGGACTTGAATGAAGTCTTCCCAGAAACCAAATTAGACAAGAAGAAGTATCCCTACTGGCCTCACAGGCCAATTGAGAGCTTATAAGCTCGGGTCCGGGAGAAAGCTCTGGCCCTCGAATTACAAACTCTGGACATTAAAAAGAATTACATGGTAAAAAAAAAAAAAAACAAAAAACACGGTGTCCAACTCTACTCCTCTTGAATTAGAATCTGCTTAGTAACTTGCTTGGGCTTCCCTGGTGGCTCAGCTGGTAAAAAATCTGCCTGCAATGCAGGGGACCCAGCTTCGATCCCTGCATCAGGAAGATCCCCTGGAGAAGGAAATGGCAACCCACGCCAGTATTCTGGCCTGGGAAATCCCATGGACAGAGGAGCCTGACGGGCTACAGTCCACGGGGTCACAAAGAGTCAGACATGACTGAGCGACTAAACCAATAACTTGCTTGGCCAAGAGAATATAGAGAAAGTGATGCTATGCTATTACTGAGCCCAGTCAAAAGAACTCTTGCAGCTTGTGACATGGCCTCTTACACTTGCTAATAGGCTTCTGTAACACAACAGCCATGTTAGGAGGGAGCTGACAGACCAACAGAGAGGAGCCGAAGTTCCCATCCAACAGGCCCAGCTGGGCTCCCAGTCAACAGCCCACACAACTCTGCAGCCACAAGAAGTAAACTCTCTAACTCCATGTGACCCACCCAGTCTACCCTTAGGGAAGACACCCCACTGAGACTGAGCCTAACTGCAGACTCATGAACAAGATAAATGCTTACTACTGGTTTTAAGACGCTCAGTTTTGGAGTGATGGAGTGATCTGCGACACAGCAGTGGTTAACTGAAACAATTCACTCAGGACTGGATCAGCCATAAGGGGGAAAAAGTTCTGAAGCACTTATGTGGGAGATATTACATTAATACAGTTAAGAACTTGAGTTTTAGAGTCAGAAAGATTTGTATTTAAACTCAGGTAAGCTGCTTAACAGGTGACCCAAGGCAAATTCATTGATTTTTCTGAACTTCAGCTTCCCTGTCTGTAAATGAGATTAATATTAGGACCTAGTTTCTAAAAATATACTGAGGCTACATTGAGATAATGTACATTAAATACTCTGCCAGTGCCTGACACATGATGAGTGCTCTTTCCAAAAAAAAAATAAATAAATAAAGTATGCCAGCTAAAGAATTGATTTTCACCTTTTTAAAAAATGGCATTTTCATGAGGAACATTTTCAAAATGGAAACTTGTGTGGCATGACTCCCTGATTTCCATTACATTAAGAGCTGAACTACAAAAAGAATTAGTCCCAGGGGAATCAGCAACCACAGTTGACTACCCATCTTCTAAGCGTGAACAGTGTTTATTAAGATGTCTTAGTTGTCTTATTATGATCTGTCAAACTTCCTTTCAGAAGCTTCTTGTGACTGATGAAGCACGGTGGTAACAGAAGCTAACTAAATACCTCAGCATAATAACCCTTACAAAATTTAAGACCACCAAATCTATTTTGGCAAAGTTTTAGCCAATCCAGGGGAGGGCAAACCATCATGATATCAACTTATAAGATTCTGTAAGTTCATAAAAGAAAGAGAATGACTTTATCATTCTATTCAGAATCTCGCTGCTGATAATTAGTGCAAACTCCATCATAAAATCCAAGACATGCAATGTAACATTCACCACAAACAGTGGAAGAGACTTCAAACAGAAGCATCACTGTACCACTTTATTATCCTGGGCTTGATAACAGATCACTGTTTGACACTCACATTCCATTTCCACTTTATCAAGAGATTACACTGAAGGGAGAGTTGCTTTTAACAGTAAAAGTCTTTGCGTGGCATTTAGCCATGAACAATAAAATTTTGACCTAACAACTATAACAAAACAGAAAAACCTATTGTCATACATCTCTATGTTAAATAATCAGTCCTCAAGATACATCACTGGAAGGACATTAGAAACGAATAATCCTTAAAAACATCAGCAGCCCATGATTTAGGAGCAAGTATGACAAATGTTTAACTAGTTTAATAAATACCTAAATATGCACGCCGATGCGCCATTAGTTTGTGAAATACAGACTTCAGAAAATATTGACATGAGGCCTGTACTACTTACTGAGTAAATACAAAGCACAATGAATATTCATGAGTGATGAAAATTCACTATTTCAATGTAAATATGCATACCTGAGTTCCTGAGTGATTTAGTTTCCTATTTGGTGGTTGTTAGATTATGATAAACATTATACCTCTTACCATATGTTAAAGAGTAATTCAAGGCATAAGAGCTTTATGAAACTCAAGTTATCATTTTAAACTGCCAAATGGTGAAATGCATTAGAAAGTCATTACAAACTAACAGTTATAAAACTTTTCATTTTTACAGAGAAGTCACCATTTATCTGCAAAAGCACAAACCAAAGGTTTGTTGTTTAAAAAGACTTTCGGAGAATTCGCTGGTGGTCCACTGGTTAGGACTCTGTGCTTTCACTGCAGAGAATCCAGGTTCAATCCTGATTAGGGAACTAAGATCCCACAAATGGAGGGGTGTGGCCAAAGCAAAAAGAAACAAAAAACTTGCAATGGCTATGAACCTTATGCTTTAGTTCAACAGGATTCAATTTATTGAGGATGTGTTTCTCTACAATTTCCAGTGTTCTTCTTTACAACTACACTAGCTTAAGTTAGCAGTGGGTTCCTGATTCCCTTAATTGCTATAGAGAGGTAGCAATCAAGAGAACATACTATCACAGGGAAAGGAAAAACCAGTTTCATTCCTCATTGAATACTAAATATTTCTTTCAATATCCTCCATTAAGAACAATGCTTTCTCCCACAGCATAGCCTGCAAATGTTAACAGATTTTCAGCCATAAAGAAATCTAAGTCAAATGATTTTGGAAAGCAACAGGTTTAATCCAATTCAACAGAATTCTTCACTGCAAGACTTCTTTCTGTTTACCCAATTCTTTCTTCAGTGGGCATTTCCCAGGACTAGTATTCCTTGACACACACTTTAAGAAATACTAACAGAAGCAAGCAAAATTTGAGTACCACTATCCTTAACTTCCTACAAAGCTTACTCATGGTTTTAGAGGATCTCAGTATGAAGAAATGACTCCTCTTCTACCACATAAAGCTAAGTTTAGGATAAAAATCTCACAACAATTAACAACACAGATTATACCTTCTAGACTCAGGAGACAAGAACAGCAAATTCAAATCTAACTACATCATTCACCCGTTTGAAGCTTTCCAAAGTCTACAAACATAAAACTCAATTTCCGTAGAGTTCTTGGAAGCTTCCCATGATCTGCTCATGCTTTCTCCTCTGGTCATACACGCCAGCACCGAGCACTCAGGATCTCAGTTTTGTTGCTTCTGGTGCCCTATAACCCCCACCCAAGCAATTGCTCCAAAGGCAGAGCAGTCTTGGCTAATTTCTGAATGTGGCACCTACTGTAACTGTCTACACTTGGAAACCTCAAGTTTGCTGTTTCTCTCTCACACAACACTTATACTACCAATCCCTACTGCACCCCCATATGTTCCTGCAGTATAATTCTCAGTGCAGATATCAATTCTTTCAGGAAACCTAGCCTGATACACAAAGACTGGGCTGGGTATCATTACTGTGGATTCTCATAGTATCCGGTCCCTGGCCACACCACAGCTCCACTCTCCAGTCAAAGAACTTGTCTGTTTCCTCAACCAGCATGTCCATGCCCTGGGTGCTATTAATAACTATAGTGTTTGGGCACACATATCATGTCTACTAAAGAGTCTTTTACACCGCAATCAATTAATAAAGCACAGGTAGTTGCTCAGAATGTATGCTAGCCCATAAGAGTCACTAAACAAATTGTTTTTGAACCACTGTATCCCTGCCATTTAATCTCAAGAGGAGAAAATTCTACTTCAGATGCTAGGAATTGCTGAGTGAGACAATGTTCTAGTCTACACACTATAAAGGTCCAAGAGAGCATTACAGGGCAATCATTATAAATGTCACCTGATGTGAACAAACTTCATGAGTGACATCAGAAAAAAGGAGAGAGACGGAGGTGGGGGGAAAGAAATACACAAGAGAGAAAAGCAAGGGAAAGTGCTATTGTTACTCCATTTACATGACCTTCTGTCTCTGAGTAACCGGGAAATGAAAGGCTGCTCTCCCAGTGGTCTCTGCTTCCTGTGCATCTCAAAGCAAGCATCTTGCCCCATGGTGAAGTTAGACACTTCACCAAATAAGAAAATTTCAATGGAAAGTTAGACCTTAAAGCTATTTCATTTGCATCATTTGCTTGAAAATGAACTCGTTCTAAGTTAAAACTCAACTGCCTAAGCATTCTAAGAAAGGACTCTTCAGTGCCAGTAAAAACTAGAAATAGTGATGAGAACTGAGAAGATGACACAAATAAGCCACCAAGGTGAAAAAATCCTTTTCTTAATTTTGTGTCATTTGGACAACCATAAATATTTCCAGAGTGCACATCCTGGGAGATCTCACTACGGAAGAGTCAATGAAACTCCTGACAGTAACAGAAATCAAATGTAGAGATCTCAGAAAACATTGCCCTCAAGTTACTCCAGAGGTTGTTACAAAGCAAATGCTCAGTAAAACTTTGAGAAAGGGTGGGAAGAAAGGAAGGGAGGATAAAGAGGAGAGAAGGAAGGAAAAGAGGAATAACAGAAAGAATGAGGAATAAAAGTAAAGAGGGAGGAAAAGAAGCAAGGCAAGTTGGTTTTGGCCTTTAGGATAATTCTGTAATTCCACAGCAACGACAGACAACTAATATTGTGACCTATACTCTCAAACCACAAGCCTTGGTATACAATGAAAATGGATGCTACCCAGTGGAAAAATTCCAACATGTTCTATCTAGAAACAATGGAGTCTCTCATAGACTCCATAAGAAGACAAAGGACCACAATAAAGCAATACTGCTCATTTCTCATCACAGCTCACTGCACTGTTCTGAAAATTCTGAGATAACTGTTACAACTCTTTGTATGTACAAGGCTTGGCACTTCACAGGATTTAATGAATGTGAGCCCCTAGTTCTTCTCTCATCCTCTTCCTGCTTACAGAAAAGAGAGAGGCGTTTAGTTGTTTTTTGACCAATTTCCAGAGCAACTGCTCAGGTGTTTCAGGGCATCAATCAGTTCCAGACTGATCACACTAGAATGGAGTAGGGTTGGGCAACACAGGGAACAAAGAAAAACTAAGCAAATGCAGCACACCCTTCAGGGTGTGAACACAGCCTGCTCCCCTGGCCTGCTGTGAGAGTGTGAAGACAAGTGAGCAGGAAGCAAGTGTGCAGTCCTCACTACAGCACCAGGATGGGCCACACAATGGGTCACACCAGTGGGATATCTGATCAGTCAGGCCAGGCAGAATTCCTTGCAGTCACTCACATTCCAGCTCTCTCAGCTCCATGGGGCTCTCTCTGGAGGTCAAAACTCATCCACAAGGTTCTGGCTGTGATCCAGAAAAATCTAATAGGAAAACTGGCAAAGCTCCCAAGCCAGCCCATTAATAATTGGCAAACTGTGCCCCTCAGATCAAGCACTCAGGACCACAGGGCTTGGAAGTGCAGCCTCACATATGTCTTCCAGAAACAATTACTTTAAAACAAAGGTTCATTTGTGTAGTTTGCTAGATTCTCCGCTCCCTTCTGCTCCACTCCCCTCAGCCAGAATTTTAATACCTACTTAGCTGCATTTCTAGACTCAAATTGTAAACATTCTCATCTCCCTAGAATGAGTCTGCAGTCCCCCCTTTCAGCTCACAATGATCAATCAGCATGTTCCCCAGATGCAGCCATCCTTCTGTCCTGATGTCAAGGCTACCTCATTTCTAGACAAGTTTCCTGGGAAAATTCCAATGAGCACTGAACATAACACCTTCCTCAAATCAACAGCTTCAACTGAGAGTCTCACAAATCCCATCAACACTCAGTAGTCCTGTTTCCTTTCTTCTCCTTGGAGTCTTTATAACCAAGTATATTATCAGCTATCATCTGCTATACTGAGGTAATCCAGAGAAATAACTGACTAATGTTTGGAATGCTTTTAAAAATCAAGTATTTAAGATAAATTCATGATACTCAAAGATTTCATTTTCACTAAGGGACCAGTGGTAATCAGAAATGTAAACACTAAGTTTAAGAATACTGAGTTTTCAAGTCCAATAGAGTAGCTTGGAGAAAGGTAAAATAAAATGGTATCTTTTTAAGATTGAACTATAGTTTATTTACAATACTGTGAATCTACTACTATAAATGGTAGTTGGTATCTGTTAATCCCATACCCCTAATGTGTCCCTATCCCCTTCCCTTCTTCCCTTTGATAACTACAAGTTTGTTTTCTGTACCCATGAGTCTGTTTCTCTTTTGTATATACATTCTTTTTATTTTTTAGATTCCACATAGAAGTGATATCATGCAGTGTCTGCCTTTCTCTGTCTCATTTCACTAAAGCATTGCTTTTCTAGGTCCATCTAAATTACTACGAATGGCACATTTCATTCTTTTTTATGACTGAGTAATATCCCATTTTGTGTGTGTGTGTGTGTGTGTGTGTGTACACCATGGGTCTTAAGTCAATTACCTATTGATGAATACTTGGGTAGCTTCTATGTCCTGGCCACTATAAATAACACTGCTCTGAACATTAGGATACATGTATCTCTGTGAATTGGTGTTTTCTTTTTTTTCCAGATAAACACGCAGGAGTGGAATTACTCTTATCATACGGCAGTAGAAAAACATCTATTTCTGCTTTATTGACTATGCCAAAGCCTTTGACTGTGTGGATCACAATAAACTGTGGAAAATTCTGAAAGAGATGGGAATACCAGACCACCTGACCTGCCTCTTGAGAAACCTATATGCAGGTCATGAAGCAACAGTTAGAACTGGACATGGAACAGCAAACTGATTCCAAACAGGAAAAGGAGTACGTCAAGGCTGTATATTGTCACCCTGCTTATTTAACTCATATGCAGAGTACATCATGAGAAATGCTGGGCTGGAAGAAGCACATGCTGGAATCAAGATTGCTGGGAGAAATATCAATAAACTCAGATATGCAAATGATACCACCCTTATGGCAGAGAGTGATGAGGAACTAAAAAGCCTCTTGATGAAAGTGAAAGAGGAGAGTGAAAAAGTTGGCTTAAAGCTCAACTTTCAGAAAACTAAGATCATGGCATCTGGTCTCATCACTTCATGGGAAATAGATGGGGAAACAGTGGAAACAGTGGCTGACTTTATTATTTTGGGCTCCAAAATCACTGCAGATGTTGACTGCAGCCATGAAATTAAAAGACGCTTACTTCTTGGAAGGAAAGTTATGACCAACCTAGATAGTATATTAAAAAGCAGAGACATTACTTTGCCAACAAAGGTCCGTCTAGTCAAGGCTATGGTTTTTCCAGTGGTCATGTATGGATGTGAGAGTTGGACTGTGAAGAGAGCTGAGCACTGAAGAATTGATGCTTTTGAACTGTGGTGTTGGAGAAGACTCTTGAGAGTCCCTTGGACTGCAAGGAGATTCAACTAGTCCATCCTAAAGGAGATCGGTCCTTTAGTTCAGCTGAAGCTGAAACTCCAATACTTTGGCCTCCTCATGTGAAGAGTTGACTCATTGGAAAAGACCCTGATGCTGGGAGGGACTGGGGGCAGGAGGAGAAGGGGACAACAGAGGATGAGATGGCTGGATGGCATCAACGACTCAATGGACATGAGTTTGAATAAACTCCGGGAGTTGGTGATGTATAGGGAGGCCTGGCGTGCTGCGATTCATGGGGTCACAAGGAGTTGGACACGACTGAGCTATTGAACTGAAATGAACTGATTGTGGTTCTATGTTGGATTTTTTAAGGAATCTCCATTCTGTTTTCCATAGCAGTTGCACCAATTTAATTTCCCACTAACAGTGTACAAAGGTAACCTTTTCTTCACATCTCCAACAATCATTATGAGTAGACTTTTTTTTTTTCTTTTTGATGAGGACCATCTTTAAAGTCTTTATTGAATTTGTTACAATATTGTTTCTGCTTTAAGATATGCTTTTTGTTTTTTGTTTTTGGCTGTGAGGCATGTGGGAACTTAGCTCCAGGACCAGGGATAAAACCTCTACCTCCTGCATTGGATGGCAAGGTCTTAACCACTGGACCATCAGGGAAGTCCCACATGTAGGATGATAATCAAAAAATCTAATTCTTCATTTTATAAATACTTACTGAGCACACACTAGGTTTAATCACCATGCCCAGTGTAAGGCATGCAAACAGTCTCCTGCTTGCATGCAAACAGGTGCTCATTCCCCTAGAGACCTCAGTGACTTCACTGAATCACAGCCACAGGGAGATGAAAGTTTTTACACAACGTGAACAGAAAAAAGGCTTCCTGATCTTTGCAAAGACAACAAAGAACCTTCTGTTACTTATTGTTAAGATTTTCAAAGAATTAATCTTATAGTTTCCATTTTCACCATAATTTCAGTTCAGTTCAGTTCAGTCGCTCAGTCATGTCCGACTCTTTGCAACCCCATGAATCACAGCACGCCAGGCCTCCCTGTCTATCACCAACTCCCGGAGTCTACCCAAACCCATGCCCATCGAGTTGGTGATGCCATCCAGCCATTTCATCCTCTGTCGTCCCCTTCTCCTCCTCTGCTCACCATAATTTACACTGCCCCAATTCATTAGACTTTCTAGTTAGTAAAATCTATTGTGCCTTTTGGGCTTTCCTGGTTGTGCACCGGTAAAGAATCTGCCTGCTAATTCAGGAGATGCAGGTTTGATCCCTGGGTCAACAAGATCCCCTGGAGTAGGAAATGGCAACTCACTCTTATTTTTCCTGCCCTCCTGAGATTTGGTTCATTGTGAAGGTGTTGTTGACACCACTACCATATTACACCAAAAAAGCTGCTCAAATTAGGATGCTGTAAAACAAGGAGGACATCACTGAAATGGCTACTTCCTACTTGTCTATCATTTGAAACTTAACAAAGTCAGGGAGATGCATCTCAGGAGCATACCTCTGGTGAAAGTCCCAGTTCTTACTAGCAATGTATGTTATGTAGTAATTATGCCACCAAGCTGTCTAGAATTCTTATCTGCATGCAAATTAGGTCATATGTGCTACAGCTGCTATTATGACACTATTCAAACAAGAATCTGATAATGAAACTCTCCTCTTTATGGAAACACAGTTCAATTACTCTAATAACCCACTGCACATACCCACGATAGCTCACCAACCGAAGGCCTAACTAACTGCCTTCCAGCACATGGGACGCTGCATTTAACCCACCTCCACATTGCTTTAAATAAGTGCAACAGCCAAGGGTGAGAATTCCCAAGCTATCTTTCACAGACCTGACTTCTTCAATTCTGTGATGGGAATGCTCCCTCAACTGACAATATAGGTAACTGGGTGATTAAATAATTCCACAGTCCCCTAAAGATTAAAAAATTAAACAGCCATCAAACTCACAGGTGTTCAGCCCTAGGTTTTCCTAGAAATTGTAAAGGCTATCAGAAGGTAGGAGTGAAAAAGGCTAAAAGGATATTCAGTCCTTATTTCCAGGCCTGAAACACATGCATAAAGGCAAGAATGCAGGCTTAACCCACTGACAAGGGCCATTAAATTTCAGGAAGGCTAACAGTCACACATTTTCTCTTCCTCTGGTATTTTCTTGATGTCTCAAACAGCCATTCTAAATCACTGCTTTTAGGCTAAACCTGCAGAGTGAAAGTAAGCATCCCTTGGTCATTCCAGCAGTCTCTGTCCAAGGAGGCCAAGCTGCAGCCAGTAGAACTAGCACTTACACTGCTGGCTAGCTGGGGATGCTACTCAGCATCATCTTACATATACATATTTGCAATGCTGTTTTCAAAGTTAATTACATTTCAGAGAGATTATAAGTACCAACTGGCAAGTTCACAAGAAGTGGAGAATACTGAGCTTTACCTAAAGTTAATTTTAGAGACTGCCTTTTTTGGTTGACTGAAAAGAATATCAAGACTTTAAGAGGACAATAAACTAATTCTAAATTACTTATTAAGTCCTTCTTGTTCCACTTCTATCATTTACATCAGGAAGAATTCAGACACCCTGAAAAGCGTGACTTCAAACTCAAGACTTTTAAAACCTAGCAGAAATACCATATTTGCACTTCATTTTTATTCCATGTCAATCAATAGAGATTCATCTAATGGTGCAAAATGCATCTGTTTTCTCAGGAATGATTCCCACCCCCTGCCCCGCTCAAAAGTGGTGCACTTGTCATCAAACATGGAGATGCTTTATGTAGCTAAAGACCTATGTCCATTCCTTGACGAGACTGAATACATTTGCTATGGTGGGTCAGGGGCCAGGGCCGGAGATCACAGTGGATGAACAAGAAGAGGGGGTGCCTGGCCCCATGGAGTGGAACATCTAAGGAGCCCAGCACTCACAGAGACCACACTTCTCTGTGAAACACTGGACAGGTTACAGAACACCTACACCTCTATTTCTGAATCTGTAACACGGAGAAAATACATCCACCCCACCCTCCAACAAAGAGCTATTTAAACTTGATAACCTAGTTAAACATTTTGCACAGAGTCTAAAAGGAAAGCATTTTAAAAGTGGAAGGTTTTGAATACTTATTTTTAATAGAGGTAAAATAGAAAAGACATACAATTCACCATTCAAATCATTTTACACTGTATAAATTCAGTGCATTTAGTACATTCACAATGCTGTTGCAACCATCATCGTAATCTGATTTCAAAACATTTGTTACCCCAAATGGAAATTCCATACCCATTAAGCATTTACTCCTATTCCCCTCTACCCAACCTCCCAGTAACTGCCATGGGCTTGACTGTTCTGGACATTTCACATAAATTTATTGTTGTTTAGTCGACTAGCCATGTCAGACTCTTTATGACTCCATGGACTGCAGCATGACACGCTTCCCTGTTCTTCACAAACTCACGTCCATTGAGTCAGTGATGCCATCCAACTATTTTATCCTCTGTTGTCCCCTTCTCCTCCTGCCTTTCATCTTTCCCAGCAACAGGGTCTTTTACAGTGAGTTGGTTCTTCGCATATAAATGAAACCATACAAAATGAGGCCTTTTCTGCTTGGTTTCCTTCACTGAGCATAAAGTTTTCAAGGTTCACTTATATTGCAGCATATGTCAGCACTTCATTTCTTTTCATTCTTGAATAATATTCTGTTGTGTGCACACACCACATTTTCTTCATCTATCTACAGTTGATGGATATCTGGGTTGTTTCTACCTTTTAGCTATTGTGAATAGCAAGCTGCCATGAACATTTCTGTACAAGCTTTTGTTTGAGCATCTGTTTTCAATTATATTGAGTCTACACCTAGGAGTAGAATGGGTTTTAAATATGTTAAATATATCATATATATGAAACACACACACATAATATATATACATAAATATACACATATGTTATATATACATAGATATAATTAGTATGTAGTTACATTAAATATATACATACACATAGCACACAGCTTCTGTAGTAATCCTTTGTTATACTTGTTCTGTTAAGACCTTTCCTGTTCCCTTCTCCATGATTAGCTGATTTTGACCAACTCTCACTTTCATATTGTAATCTCCTGAAACAATTTTATGTCCTTTCCATACCCCCTGCTTATGTATTACCCTTATATCTAGGAGAGTTCCTAGCATGTACTAGTTGTTCCATTAATGTTTGCTGAATGAATGAATGCTATGTATGAACGTGAGGGTTGAACTATAAACAATGCTGAGTGCCGAAGAATTGATGCTTTAGAACTGTGGTGTTGAAGAAGACTCTTGAGAGTCCCTTGGACTGCAAGGAGATCCAGCCAGTCCATCCTAAATGAAATCAGTCTTGAATATTCACTGGAAGGACTGATGCTGAAGCTGAAACTCCAATACTTTGGCCAGCAGATGCACAAAACTGACTCATTGGAAAAGACCCTGATGCTGGGAAAGACTGAAGGCAGGAAGAGAAGGGAACGACAGAGGATGAGATGGTTGGATGGCATCACTGACTCAATGGACATGAATTTGAGTAAACCCTGGGAGCTGGTGATGGACAGGGAGGCCTGGTGTGCTGCAGCCCATGGGGTCGCAAAGAGTCGGACACGACTGAGCGACTGAACTGAACTGAATGAATGAAGCAGTACCTTGTGTAGAGCAAAGATAAAGTGAGCATCTGAAGGAAAACTGACCCTATAATCAATATTCAAGGTTAAAACAAAGGGCAGCCTTCAGTGCTCAGAGTACTACTCTGATTTTCACTTTCAGAATACCTATTACCAAATCACCCTTTTTATTTAATTAGGCAAGTGCTAAGGCTGACCTTGATTTCTCTCATCTATCACAAAACTCCTCCAAATGGTATGGCACAGCAGTTAAAAATATAGGTTTGAATACCATTCACCATTGCAACAAAAAGAATAAAATACTTAGGAGTATATCTATCTAAAGAAACAAAAGACCTATACATAGAAAACTATAAAACACTGATGAAAGAAATCAAAGAGGACACAAACAGATGGAGAAACATACCGTGTTCATGGATTGGAAGAATCAATATTGTCAAAATGGCTATTCTACCCAAAGCAATCTATAGATTCAATGCAGTCCCTATCAAGCTACCAACGGTATTCTTCACAGAAGAAGACAAATAATTTCACAATTTGTATGGAAATACAAAAAACCTCGAATAGCCAAAGTAATCTTGAGAAAGAAGAATGGAACTGGAGGAATCAATCTGCCTGACTTCAGACTCTACTACAAAGCCACAGTCATCAAGACAGTATGGTACTGGCACAAAGACAGAAATATAGATCAATGGAACAGAATAGAAAGCCCAGAGATAAATCCACGAACCTTTGGACACCTTATCTTCGACAAAGGAGGCAAGGATATACAATGGAAAAAAGACAACCTCTTTAACAAGTGGTGCTGGGAAAACTGGTCAACCACTTGTAAAAGAATGAAACTAGAACACTTTCTAACACCATACACAAAAATAAACTCAAAATGGATTAAAGATCTAAACGTAAGACCAGAAACTATAAAACTCCTAGAGGAGAACATAGGCAAAACACTCTCCGACATGAATCACAGCAAGATCCTCTATGACCCACCTCCCAAAATATTGGGAATAAAAGCAAAAATAAACAAAGGGGACATAATGAAACTTAAAAGCTTTTGCACAACAAAGGAAACTATAAGTAAGGTGAAAAGACAGCCCTCAGATTGGGAGAAAATAATAGCAAATGAAGAAACAGACAAAGGATTAATCTCAAAAATATACAAGCAACTCCTGCAGCTCAATTCCAGAAAAATAAATGACCCAATCAAAAAATGGGCCAAAGAACTAAACAGACATTTCTCCAAAGAAGACATACAGATGGCTAACAAACACATGAAAAGATGCTCAACATCACTCATTATCAGAGAAATGCAAATCAAAACCACAATGAGGTACCATTACACACCAGTCAGGATGGCTGCTATCCAAAAGTCTACAAGCAATAAATGCTGGAGAGGGTGTGGAGAAAGGGGAACCCTCTTACACTGTTGGTGGGAATGCAAAGTAGTACAGCCACTATGGAGAACAGTGTGGAGATTTCTTTAAAAAATGGAAATAGAACTGTCATATGACCCAGCAATACC
The DNA here is from genome assembly GCF_019320065.1 of Cervus canadensis. Taxonomy (NCBI): domain Eukaryota; kingdom Metazoa; phylum Chordata; class Mammalia; order Artiodactyla; family Cervidae; genus Cervus; species Cervus canadensis. Next base: position 24,299,282 of record NC_057407.1, read on the forward strand.
ACTTCTGGGCATACTCACTGAGGAAACCAGATCTGAAAGAGACACGTGCACCCCAATGTTCATCGCAGCACTGTTTATAATAGCCAGGACATGGAAGCAACCTAGATGCCCATCAGGAGATGAAGGGATAAGGAAGCTGTGGTACATATACACCATGGAATATTACTCAGCTGCTAAAAAGAATTCACTTGAATCAATTCTAATGAGATGGATGAAACTGGAGCCCATTATACAGAGTGAAGCAAGCCAGAAAGATAAAGAACATTACTGCATACTGACACATATATATGGAATTTAGAAAGATGGTAATGATAACCCTATATGCAAAACAGAAAAAGAGACACAGAAGTACAGAACAGACTTTTGGACTCTGTGGGAGAAGGCGAGGGTGGGATGTTTCGAGAGAACAGCATGTATATTATCTATAGTGAAACAGATCACCAGCCCAGGTGGGATGCATGAGACAAGTGCTTGGGCCTGGTGCACTGGGAAGACCCAGAGGAATTGGATGGAGAGGGAGGTGGGAGGGGGGATAGGGATGGGGAATACATGTAACTCCATGGCTGATTCATGTCAATGTATGACAAAACCCACTGCAATGTTGTGAAGTAATTAACCTCCAACTAATAAAAATAAATGAAAAAAAAAAATAGGTTTGGAGACAGATCACTGCTGGAATCTCTATTGGCCATGTTGCTGTCTACAGTTCCTGTAAGCTTCCATTTGCTTGTCTAAGAAACAAGGAAAATAATTCGCATGTCTTCGAGTTGCTAAGGGAAGTGAATGACATAATTCACATAACGTGTACCTCTAACCATCAATTAAGTAGGTTCCAAGTCTAAGCCAAAACTCTCCTATTACACTACAGTCTCCCACATGTGAGCTCAGTCACTCAATCATGCCCAACTCTTTGCAACCCCATGGACTGTAGCCCATCAGGCTCCTGTGTCCATGGGATTATCCAGGCAAGAATACTGGAGTGGGTTGTCATTTCTTCCTCCAGGGGATCTTCCCTAACTCAGGGATCAAACTCACGTTTCCTGAGTCTTCTGCACTAACAGGCAGATTCTTCACCATGGAGCCACCTGGGAAGCCTAAAGTCTCCTAGGACACACCAAAATCTCTAGGAACATTAACTCTGTTTCAATCCAGACCCATGGTTCTACATCTACATATTGATGGATTTTAAATTTATAGCTGCAGTGTGAGCTGCAGACTTGCCTATTATCCAAAAGTCTATGTGAAATCTTCACTCAGACCGCTGAAGCATCTCAGAATTAATATAGTGCATGCTTAAGACATTATTGGCGGAAGCTGGGGGAAGGAAACACAGAAACTCTCTACTATATTTGCAACTTTATGTAAGTCAAACTATTTTCAGAGTAAAAGTCATTAATGATTTTTAAGTCATTAGTGATTACTAAAACTAACCTGACCCAGACTGAACTAGTATAGCTCTAAATTGCCCAGCCATCTCAATAAAACAACCACAGTGCACCTAATGGAAGGGAGAAGCAATCAGGCATCATCCTGGCTCCTCCAGTTTCCAGCCAAATGACTTTGGACAAACGACTTGACCTTCCCTTACTTCAGTACTGTCATCTGTAAAATGAGAATAAATAGCACCTACAGCACAGAGTTACTGGAAGGATTAAAAGGGCAGGTGCTAGTTAATAACTCATCTCATTATTAGTAGATTTAATGCAAAATAGACAGTAACTGAGCACCTACAGGGTGGAGACAGTGGAGAAAGAAAGATGGCTGACACAGTCACTGTCCCCAGGGACCTCATGGTGTGACAAGACTGTTATCCTCATCTCTCGGAGCACCGTTAAATATTCAGGAAGTAAATGGTAAGGTGACGGTAACTTTTGTTCAGTGTATATTTAGGAGCTTAGACATTACCCATTATTTTCATTTTTGGATCTAATTCTGGAGAACATTGGAATCACTTGTGTAGTGTTCTGACTATCACAAAACATGGATATCTTCCAAAAGATAGCTTTAAAAATGTCACAAAACACTCAGTTATTGAAAAGTTCTGTCATTGCTCCGTCCTCTCTTCAAAATCACTCTCCAGAATTCAAAGACTTTGATTACCCCCTTGAGAACAGTAACAAATAGGATTTTACAAAGTGCTTTTTTTTTTTTTTTAATTTTTTTTTTCCTCTCTCTCTCTCTTTTTTTTTTTCATTAGTTGGAGGCTAATTACTTCACAACATTTCAGTGGGTTTTGTCATACATTGAGATACAAAGTGCTTTTAATGAGACCAAATATTCTCACAAGAGGCAATTCCAAACAGATCACCCACCTCAAAACATTTTCTGTGCATGTGAGTAAGGAATTATCCTCATGGTTAAGATGGTTTCTTGATTTAATTCAATGCAAGGAGGAAGCCTTGAAAATTCAGTCTACAAAGTATTATAAAATCATCTCACTTACTACATCCATCCAATCTCAGATTTTCCACTACTATCTAAGGTTGCCTGTGAAAGCTTTTATCACTTGTGTAAATGTTACTTTGGGATATTTTTTCAAAAAATGACCACTAATGGTCCCACTTCCAGATTACATTATGACAAAGAATACAGTATAAAAGCACAATACTAGATACTATTTTAGAGTTAAAAAGGACTATTGGTTAGGAGTGTGGGATTAGGAAAAAGAAAGACCAGAGTCTGAAACTGGCCTGAGCCATGTGACGTGGACAAGTTCCTCAGTAACTGTTCCAAGCCTCAGTTCCACAAGAGCTGAGGTGACAAATAAATGAGATCAGGAGATGAGATGACAGCTCCTGGCATAAAGGAGCACTATGACATCAGTGAGCATGACGATAATGACAGCGAGAGTGAGCCAGAACTGGAATCCAGGTCTGACTGCCCCTGAAACTCAACCTCATTTTACTATCTATTGTACGGCTTTTTTCATCCCTGGTCTCCAACCTAGAACATCAAGACAAGCATCCAGCTCTGGTTCTCAAGGTGTAGAAGGTGCACAATCTCTGCAGGATGAGTCTGCTCAACCCCTTCACTATGGCAGGTAATCTGTGCAGCAGGAAGGACAGAGACTGAAGGGGAAGTGCCAATTCTCCACGTGGGGGACAAGGCACCATATGGCCCTGCAATTAGGGAGGAATTAGACTGCCAAGAGCAAAAATAACCCTGGCAAAATCCAAAACGGCTGGTAGGAGATGTCAGCCCAGGTCAGCTCCTTCTTGGGGCTGTTTTTGTTCCCCAAGAGATTTTACTGATTTGTGGCCGTGAAAAGGAACTGAAAGATGAAAAGGAAAACTGATGATAGCAGATATTTCCAAGGCCAGGCCATTAAAACAATTTTCCCTTTTGCTATAAGCCTGGTGCATCAATAACTCTTCAAAGGGAAGATCACTGTTAACTTTGAGGAAACTTAACAACCTCACTCTCCTCTCTTTCTTGTAAAAAAAAAAAAAAAAAGCAGGTGAACTAGATGAGATGGCTCATCTCTTGTAGCTCTGACATAAGTTTCTGATGTCATGTGCCAGAGATGGCAAAGGGGAGAGGAGGAAGGAAGCTGTGGAGATGGATCCCACCAGTCTCTAGGAGTAAAGTTCATCTTCAAAGGAAAAGGGCAGGGAACACTGAAATAGGATCCATAAGAAGGTGACCTCACGTGTATTTCTATGAACATATAGGTATGTGTCACACCAGAAATGAACACGGTGATGTTTTGAATCCAGAAAGTAACCCAAATATTGTTTCTCTTTTAATAGAATGAAACTATCAGTGACATGCACATACATTTCATTCAACTGAAAGCTATTTTATGTATTTGACTACGAGGGATGATTCAAAGAAAAACAGCAAAGGGCTGTACTTGGCAAAATGAAAATTAACATTCCTTAAAATAGAGATCAGTTAGGTCATCTCTTTCTTAATTATGACACCTCAATATTTTTTTCTTGACAGCTTACATTCAAAATCACCCTTCATGGCTGCTGCTTTGGTTAAACAGCAGCTGAGCAAGCTGGCTTGGATTCAAGGACCACGTTTATTTATTTACTTGTTTTATTTATTTTAACTGGAGGCTAATTATTTTACAATATTGTAGTGGCTTTGCCATACATTGACATGAATCAGCCATGGGTGTCATGTGTTCCCCATCCTGAGCCCTCCTCCCACCACCCTCCCCATCCCATCCCTCTGAGGACCATGTATAATTAAAAAAAATAAAGAAAAGCACTAGATTCATACCTACTTGGTGAGATGTTCACACCATAAGGGTGTGAAAACTGAAAACAAATGAAAAAGATTCATGCTTCAATTTCTGTTCACTCTGGAGATTTTACCCACAGTATTGAATGGTGGCTGACATGGACTGTATTATATATATGTTTTTCCCTATAAATTTTGATTTTGATTTAGTTTTTTATATAGACTCACACTTCACTACTTATTATTTTATTCTTTGTGTTCTAATCTTCTCTCTCCTAACAAGCTGTAACTTCTGTGAAGGTGGAATTCATTTTTGTGTAATAACTCCTGGCACAGTATAGGTTCCTAGCTTCTAGTACTTTCCACACAGGAGGTTTTCAGGAACCTTATACTGGATAATAGTAATGGGGGGAAAATGATGTGCTAATGAAATATGATTTTTTTAAATGAAAGGTATGAAAATGTTGTGACATTTTATCTTTCCTAGAGATTTTTTTTGGAAATTATTTATTTTAATTGGAAGCTAATTATAACATTGTAGTGGTTTTTGCCATATATTCACAAGAATCAGCCATGGGTGTACACGTGTCCCCCATCCTGAACCCCCCTCCCACCTCTCTCCCCATCCAATCCCTCAGGGTTGTCCCAGTGCACCAAAAAGGATAATATGCCTTCTGGCTGGCCTCCTTACAACAGTAAGGAAGGTAAAAAGGCATCCAAAAGGATTTCACAGTCTTTTCAAAGAAGACAATCCTTTCAATTTATGGAGTAGAATTTGCATTGAGAACATACTGTTTTGTTCTATCTAGTCTCCATTCCCTATTTTCCTACAATCCGGTAAGTGACCCTGACCTAGCTATCAGCGTGGTCCATTCTCTAGCCAAAGTGCTCAGCAGTGGTCATATGATCCAAGTTAATGTGACTGGATTCAATCTCAGGACTAACTTATGATTGCAACCATTAAGAAAAAAAAATTCACTTTTCTGGGAGATTGCTAAGCTGCAAGGATGGGAGTCTACAGCTGTGAGGAACAATATCATTCCCACCAGAGACGAGCCTGTGAATTCAACCAACAAAGCACAGAACAGAGCTGAGGTACAGATTCATGATAACAACTTTTGGGTACCTGGATCCAGCCATTCCTGAAGGCAGCAGTATCTTCGGACTTTTTCCATTAGATAAGCCAATAAATTCTCTTTTCTGATTAAATCAGGACTAATTTCAGATTCTAACTACGGTAACAGAAAAGAGTTCTAAGTGAAATATGGGTGTTCCTGAGGATTACCACAGGTTTGCAGCACTCACATTCTTCACAATATATCCCACTCTACTTACTCTAACCTCACCTGCCATCATCTACCACTCATTCCATGCATTTGAATATTAGATGCCCTCCATTATCAACTGTCCATGAAAAGACCAGGCACAGTTATGCCAACATGCCTTTGCTCATGATATTAGCTCTCTTCACGAGATCCTTCCTCCTTTCTTGGCCTGGAAAACTCCTATTGATACTAAAAAGCCCATTTTTCTATAACCACCTCCCAAGACTCATAAGCAGAAACAACAACTCCCTTCTCTATGCCTCCTTTGTATTTCCTCCTATGATATGGCATGTGATGACATTTGCTACACTGGACTATTATCAAGTGTTCCTTTATCTCTCCTCCTGTTCAACAGTCCATATTCAAGAAAGTGAACTTATTCACTTTTGTTTCCTCACAGTTTAATGTTCACTAAATGACTGTATGAAGGAAAAAGGAATGAAAGGCAGAGGAAAGGGATATTTTCTGAACAAGATTCTCGAGGACCTGAAAACAACTTGTAATAAAAGCAAAAATCAGGATATCAGTATTCGATTCAAATATTTCCAAAATAACCTTCCCATCTTCCTCCTTACACTGAAGAATCACTAGAAACAATCACTGCTATAGTCAGATTAGGATTCCATGTTCTCCCCCAAACTTCTGAAAACTACGTTTAAAGAGAGAGACAACAAACTTAATGAAGTTAAATGTAATCACAACTGTGGATCTGCCTCTCACATTTTCCATAATGTACAGGTTATAGCATAAGAATGAAATCATAAGGCAGAAATATGGACTTCAGGAAAGCAATGGCTTCAAGGCCACCTACTCTCAGTATAGTCAACAAACTGCCTCAGCTACAAATAACCCTCTAACAGGGATGGACTCAACGGGAAATTGGTTGGCCAGACAGAAAAGTACACATCACACTTTTAGCACAGTGTGACACTGATCTCTCTCCTTCTCTCATCCAAAAATATTTGTCTTGTGTTAAGCATTGTCGGAAAATAATACATACATCCAGAAATCTCCTACAGGTAGCTGCATCACAAGCTAGGCTGGGTTTAACTGTAAAATTACCAAAGCTCTTTGAAATCAGGAAAAGAAAACATTAAGGCTATCAAGAGAAACAAGTAATTGAGCTGAAAAATTAATTACAGCCTCAATGTAATTCTCTTCAATTGATAAGATCTGCTAGACACTGCACTATCATCTCAGTCTCATTGAGCAAGATTCATGTCAGAACCAGATGGATGTGAAAGGCAGCAGCCAGACCCAGAGCAGCCACTTTCTCTCCATTTGGTCCTCAATATTCTTCTTTTGTGAAACAAGACACACGCATCAAGTACCATCAAACAGCAAATTCCCTCCCGCTATTGCCAAGGGGCCATCTGAAATGGATATCCCCATTCTCTGAGAAGCACGAACAACAACCAAAAAAAGATGCCTGTGTCCTTTTAACCTGGACCCACATTTGTGATCGTGGGCCAAAGCATATGTGCTCAGTAACAGGGGTGTAAGGAAACATATGTTAAATAACTCCGGATCAAAAGCAGAGCAAACCTTGCCATGGTATGGCTAGACACAAAGGGAGCTGGCTTCCTTAGTGCTTCAGCAGCTTGTGGACAGCTAGTTAGCATACGAAGAGAGGCCCCTAGCTCATACCCACTTTCTGGAAACAAAAGCAGTCTGTCATCAATATAAAGAGTTTACATACCAATAGTTTGTAATTAACCTTTCACCAGTGGTTTTGACCACAAGGGCCTTTTCCTTCTGAGCCTTAGGAGCCAGAGGACTAACTCTAGACTCATAGCCTTTGGTTTTAAGGGGATTTCAATTCTGTATTTGAGTATCACCTCTGCTACTAATGAGCTGTGTGAACTTGGGTCAGTAACTTTACTACTCTTGCTTTGCCATATACTTAGAAAAGGCATTATAGCTCTCTCACAAGACAGTGAGAATATGAGGTTAAACGATGGATGGAAGTGCTTGTCACCATGAAGTCCTTAAGGGAGAGTCACAAAGCACAGAGTGACAACTGGTAGTCAGATGTTCAGTAACAGCTGTGCTATGATAACTATTCCAGATCAGCTATCACAGACAATAGAAGAGTCTTCTTAATTTATATTTGCCTTCCTGGTCCACTCTACCCTGAAGAAATAACAAATCTCTTTGAAGTTCAGTTCAGAGTTCAGTTGCTCAGTCGTGTCCGACTCTTTGTGACCCCACGGACTGCAGCACACCAGGCCGCCCTGTCCATCACCACCTCCCGGAGTTTACTCAAACTCATGTCCATTGAGTCGGTGATGCCATCCAACCATCTCATCCTCTGTCATCCCCTTTTCCTCCCGCCTTCAGTCTTTCTCAGCATCAGGGTCTTTCCCAATGAGTCAGTTCTTTGAATCAGGTGGCCAAAGTATTGGAGTTTCAGCTTCAGCATTAGTCCTTCCAATGAATATTCAGGACTGATTTCCTTTAGGATAAACTGGTTGGATCTCCTAAGAGTCTCCTCCAACACCACAGTTCAAAAACATCAATTCTTCGGCACTTTCTTTATAGTCCAATTCTCACATCCATATAAGGCTACTGGAAAAACAATAGCTTTGACCAGACGGACCTTCATTGGCAAAGTAATGTCTCTGCTCTATAATATGCTGTGTAGGTTGGTCATAACTTTTCTTCCAAGGAGCAAGCACCTTTGAATTTCACGGCTGCAGTCACCATCTGCAGTGATTTTGGAGCCCCCCAAAATAAAAGTCTGTCACTGCTTCCACTGTTTCCCCATCTATTTGCCATGAAGTGATGGGACTGGATGCCATGATCTTAGTTTTCTGAAGGTTGAGTTTTAAGCCACCTTTTTCACCTCTTTCACTTTCATCAAGAGGCTCTTTAGTTCCTTTTCGCTTTCTGCCATAAGGGTGGTATCATCTGCATATCTGAGGTTATTGACATTTCTCCCAGCAATCTTGATTCCAGCTTGTGCTTCATCCAACCCAGTGTTTCTCATGATGTACTCTGCATATAAGTTAAATAAGCAGGGTGACAATACACAGCCTTGACATACTCATTTCCCTATTTGGAACCAGTCTCTTGTTCCATGCCTCGTTCTAACTGTTGCTTCCTGACCTTCATACAGATTTCCCAGGAGGCAGGTCAGGTGGTCTGGTATTCCCATCTCTTGAAGAATTTTCCACAGTTTATTGTGATCCACACAGTCAAAGGCTTTGTCATAGTCAATAGAGGAGAAGTAGATGCTTTTCTGGAACTCTCTTGCTTTTTCGATGATGGAGCAGATGTTGGCAATTTGATCTCTAGTTCTTCTGCCTTTTCTAAATCCCTTTAAAGTAGTCCCTCCTTATCCCAGGAGGAAACCTTTCAACAACCCCAGTGGACATTTAAAACTACAGATAATACAGAATCCATATATATACATATATATATATATGTATATATATACATACACACACACTACATTTTTTCTTATCATATATATTTATGATAAAATTTAATCTACAAATTAGATTCAGTAACAGATTAACAACAATAACTGGCAAAAAGTAGAACAATAACAATATAATGTAATAGGAGTTATGTGAACATGATCTCTCAAAATATCTTACTGAACAAATTTAATGCCTTTTCCATCTTAACAAAACACTTACCATAAGCTGTGACCATAACTTTTGCAGTATGAGGTGTGAGAGCAAAACAAATATGAATTTCTTTTTCATTCTTCACAATTTCATGGATACAAGATTTGTTCCTCCTATAGATCTCAGCAACCTCAGCATGCTTTTTTTTTTTTTTTTTTAAATTAAGTCAAGGACTTTTCCTCTTTTCACTTAAACACTTCACGGCTTCTCTTTAGCACGTCTGAACTGCCAGTATCACTCCTCTTGTGCTTTGAGGCTATTATTGAGTAAAATAAGGATCCTTCAAACACAAACACTTTGATAGCAGGACAGCCAATCTGATAACCAAGAGGGCTACTATTATTAAGTGACAAATGGACAGAACTCGCTGGACAAAGGGATGATTCACATCCAGGTGGGACAGAGCAGGATGGCCTGAGACTTCTTCATGCAACACAGAATGGTGCACAATGTAAAACTAGTACATTGTTTACTTCTAGAATTTTCCATTTGACATTTCTGGACCATGGTTGAGCTCAGGTAACTGAAACCAAGGAACACGAAACTGTGAATATCTTCTCATTCTGCTTTATTATTTCATATCAAAACATGTACCACTCCCTGGCATTATATATTTATTAGGGGTTTATTTTCTGTATCCACACTCCAGAATGTAAGGTTGGTTGAGCTCACTGCTATACCCCCAGTGCCCATAACAGTGCCTGGCTAAAAAGAGGCCCTCAATAAAAATCTGGAGGATGATAGAATGAAGTGAAGTCAAAAAGTATAAGGGTTATAAATTTATATATTTGTTCTGGGGAGAAGGCTGTCTTTGATAAAAGTATTTTTAATATTGCAGGTTGCTTTAAGTCAAACAGGATTATCCTCTACTTAGGCAACAAATATTTATTGGACAGTACATTTTACAGTGCTACCTCCTAGGCATGGAGGAAGAGCTAATGATTAATCAGACCTTCCCAACCCATGGATTGAACCCAGGTCTCCCACACTGTAGGCAGATTCTTTACCAGCTGAGCCACCAGGGAAGCCCAAGAATACTGGAGTGGGTAGCCTATCCCTTTTCCAGTGGATCTTCCTGAGCCAGGAATTGAACCGGGGTTTCCTGCACTGCAAGCGGATTCTTTACCAACTGAGCTATTGGGGAAGTCCTGGGGTGCATCAATGTACAATAATTCTTCTTTCACTAGAACTGCCTATGTGATGAAAGCAAAGGCAGCCACATCGCTAAAATGTAACAACCAGTGTGCAGGGAGAAGGATGGAGGAAGCAGATGTACAGAGGTGCAGCAGAGCTGAAAGAGGACTTCAGGGCTCCCCACAGGGCTGCAAGTCCCAATTTCCAACTGTCACCAAATCCCTGGGTGGTACAAGAACCAACAATTCTGAGGGGGCGGAGGTGGCAAGGAATAATTAGGCACTAGATAAGAAGAACTTCTTTAAAGTCTATACCTTCCTAGGGAAAACTAGCCTAAAGAAATAAACAGAAATCTAGATATACATTAAAACATGAAGATGTCTCTCATAGCCAGTTGAAAAGTAAAAGCTGATAATTTTATGTAGGATAATGAATGAGCAACTATCTAATGTCAAGATACTATTTAATAATAAAAAATAAGTACTTGAGCAAAATCAGATTTATGTTAAGGTCATATTCATGATTTATGTTAAATGTAAAAAGCAGGATACAAAAGTACATTAGATGTTATGGAAAATCCTGAATGAACTTTCTGACCAAAAAAATATAAATACATACATACAAACACACACACACATATATATATACACACATATTCATGCCCATTATTTATACAGACACACATGAAGAGAGTATGTATACATATGGAAAGAAAGATATAGAAGTGGATATAGATAAAGGAAATATAGCTGTGTTCAAAATGATGATTCCTACTTTATGTAATTGATAAGAAACATTTATTCTTGATATCTTTTCATACTTTTCAGATTTTCTGTAATGCATATTTACTGTTTTACAGACAAAATGCTATACTTTACTTTAGAATATTACTCAAGCACTTCTGAAATATTGTTTATTCACAACTAAATACCAAATACTTCCAAAACAATCAGGAGAATACTTATAGTTGAACCAATTGGTTTACTCCTCACTGCAATAGGGAGAGTGCACACTTTGAGGTTTGTGGGTGGTTCAAGAAGACAGTGGATCTCCCCTGGTAGTTCAGATAGTAAAGAATCCACCTGCAATGCAGGAAACCAGGGTTCGATCCCTCAGTCAGAAAAAATCCCTGGAGATGGGAACGGCTACCCACTCCAATATTATTGCCTGGAAAATCCCCTGGACAGAGGAGCCTGGTGGGGCAGCAGTCCATGGAGTCACAAAGAGGCAGACATGACTGAGCGACTAAGCATATCAAGACAGTACTGCAAAGGGTTTTCAGTCATGAATCACCTGGGCATGAGTCAAGTGACTTCAGGTGATGTGAGGGAAGGTTCAGGAAGTTACGCTTCCTTCCAAACTGGATGCTATTAGAAAGTGGAGAAAATTTTCTGTTTGCATATTCAAATAAATCCTAGAACACTACATCTGTAACTACAAAAATCAAGAAGCAGCAGTGAGTCACATTAGTCAGAAGGAGTGGATATACCATCATTTTGGTGGTCTGGACAATGTTTACATTTTTGGCCATGCTGAGACATGATTATGAGCGGTCTTGTCCTGACTCATCATTCACATCAGTAACAACAAGGACTCACTGATAGTAGCAGGCCAGCTCCACAATCTCAAGGAACAGATAGGCTGTTAAAAAGTATCGAGGAAAAAGTACTGTGATGTGTGTTATCTCTGATAACAAACACAATGAAAACTCGGTGTTACTTTGCAAATTAAGTAATACACGTGAGTGCAACTGAGGAGTTAAAAACTACAATATACATATTAAGGTGGTGCGAACATCTTCACCATCACTGTCACCTGTATCAATCTCTTCTAAGACATAAGAAATAAGAATCAGTATTCTTTTATAGGTCAGCAACGGAAACTTGTGCATTGGTTTTACTCTACCAAGATGGTTAAGGATGGTAAAAATTAAGGCCCAGATCTTTAAAATGGATAGATACTAAATATTGAGACAACTTTTAAAACATCTATTTCTTAACTGTAACATGTATCCTTAAAAATCCATAAGAAAGAAAGAAGTGTAATACCTATCCCCAAATATAGTAACTAAAAGAAACTTAAAAGATTGAGGGGGAAGAGGACCAAAGGTGAAAGAGTATGATGTGTGCAACAGATTTTCAATGGTGCAGTCAGAAACAAAACAAAGTAATGAGAGAAAGCAAGTATCACATACTATTAACATCTGAGCATACAAACAGTATTAAAAAGATACAGAATTCTTGAGAGTTTCCTCCTGTATTCTCATGGGTCATCTCATATTTTGGAGACTAACTCCTTATAGAACCTATATAAGGGTCAGAATTCTGAAAGTACACATAAGATGTTTTTCAAAAATTAGGAAGTACTTTTCCTGAGGCAAAAACTGTTTAATTTGAGACTAGCCCTTATTGTTATGAAACTCAAATTCATATTATGGCAGAAAGTGAAGAAGAACTAAAGAGCCTCTTGATGAAAGTGAAAGAGGAGAGTGAAAAAGTTGGCTTAAAACTCAATATTCAGAAAACTAAGATCATGGCATCTGGTCCCATCACTTCATGGCAAATAGATGGGGAAACAGTGGAGGCAGTGACAGACTTTATTTTGGGGGGCTCTGAAATCAATGCAGATGGTCATGAAATTAAAAGACTCTTGCTCCTTGGAAGAAAAGCTATGACCAACTTCTAGACAGCTTATTAAAGAGTAGAGACATTACCAACAAGTTCCATCTAGTCAAAGTTTTGGTTTTTCCAGTAGTCATGTATGGATGTGAGAGTTGGACCATAAACAAAGCTGAGTGCCAAAGAATTGATGCTTTTGAACTGTGGTGCTGGAGAAGGCTTTTGAGAGTCCCTTGGACTGCAAGGAGATCAAACCAGTCAATCCTAAAGGAAATCAGTCCTAAATATTCACTGAAAGGACTGATGCTGAACCTGAAGCTCCAGTACTTTGGCCTGATGGGAAGAACTGACTCATTGGAAAAGACCCTGATACTGGGAAAGACTGAAGGCAGGAGGAGAAGGGGATGACAGAGGATGAGATGGTTTGACGGCATCACTGACTCTATGGACATGAGTTTGAGTAAACTCCAGGAGATGGTGATGGACAGGGCGGCCTGGTATGCTGCAGTCCATAGGGCTGCAAAGAGTCGGACACGACTGAGTGACTGAACTGAACTGATGTGACTCATACTTTAGCTATCCATTCATTACAAAATAATTTATGGAGTTCCTCAGAGGGACCATGCTTTGTATAAGGCATGAAGGTGCATGAAACCTGTTCTAACAGACAAAAAATGGGTCTCCCTCATGAGCAACTCCGAAGGCAGGACAATGAATCAATGTAGGAATTACGTCCAGTAGACACCTCTCAAAAAAAAAAAAAAAAAATCCAGTCCTATCATTGTATCAAAGAGTTGTGTGTATGCTTGCTAAGTCACTTCAGTCATGTCCAACTCTTTGCAATCCCATGGACCGTAGCCTGCCAGGCCCCTATGTCCATGGGATTCTCCCGGCAAGAATACTGGAGTGGGTTGCCATTTCCTCCTTCAGGGGATCTTCCCAACCCAGGGATCAAACCTGAGTCTCTTATGTCTTCTGCATTGGCAGGTGAGTTCTTTACCACTAGCTCCACCTGGGAAGTCCTATCAAAGGGTTGCAAGTATTTAAATAAGGCAAAGAAATTAAACAGCATATAATAAAAGGATAACAGAAAGGGTTAGTTAAATAGAACAACACTGGGGAAAATTAGGTACTCTTAACGTTTCAGTTATTGACTAGTACATGTACAAAATGGGGAAGGGTTTGAAAAATAAGACAACAACCAACCAACCAGCAAACACAAAAATTTCCTTCCACCCCCAGTCCTATATTTGCAAACAAATATATATTCACTCATTTAAAAACATACATGGCATTGAACTATAAACTCTGTTCAATACCTTGTTTTGCCTCAAAGAACAATATTCACTCATTCAGTCAGTGATTTATTAAGCATCTATTACATAGCAAGCACTACTGTACAGCTGCTAGAGAGCTGATCAAAATGGATGAAATCCTTAAACCTATGGAGTTGATACTGCAGTATTACATTCTATATCAGCATATAAACCATACTTCATTCTCTCAAGGGGCTGTATTCACCCACTCTAAGTATATGCTATTATGTCTTTAACCAGTCTCTTACTTACCGGCTTTTAGATCCTTTTCCAGTTAATGCATGCTTTTTTTAAATAAATGTTGATCTTCTAGCATTCTCTTCACTTATAAACATATATTTTGGCCAAATTCTAAACAGCCATTTAAAACCAGTTAATTTATGTCAACATTGTATCTTGAAAATGTTTTATTCATTAAGTTCTTTTCATTTAACCAGTATCTATAAAACCACATGGGAGAAGATATTCTCCTAGAGTTGTTTAACTACGTTACAATTCCAGTTGATTATTTGTAACAGTTTAGCAAAATATGTTACAGTTTTTCAGAACCCAGGAAGAAAGCAAATGTCATTGCCAATCCATTTTTTTCCCCCTTGCAACTGTTAGGTGCAGTGCTAATTCTTCCAGCTGGTTTTCAGACAGCTTTAAAATTAACTTTGAAGTTTCCCTAACCCTTAAAAGTCAGAGTGACTGCTTTGCCAAGAGAAACAGAGCTCTTACTGAACAAGGCAGAATACACTTAGTACTTATCATTTCAAATGTACATGTTCTGGATGCATGTGTGTGTGTGCGTCCCACAACATTTGCAAAGGATCTATGATGCACCCACTCTAGTATTCTTGCCTGGAGAATCCCGATGGACAGAGGAGCCTGGTGGGCTATAGTCCATGGGGTCGCAAGGAGTCAGACACAACTGAAAGACTAAGCACATTATGCACTGCAGCCCAAGGAGTAATTGCCGAACCATACTAATTCAGAAATGACCAAACAAAAACAAACCCAATACAGGAACCTGCACTGATTCACAAAAAAACACAGTCAAACCAAACCAAACAACAAACTCCAACAATAACATTTCTTGAGTACTATGTATGCCAGACCCTGTGTCAAGGATTTTAAGTACATCTCATTTGGTTGCAGGGCAACCCCTCTACAGATGTGAAAACTGAGGCTTAAGAGAAGTTTAGATATTTTGCCAAGTTCATTCAGCCCTTACGTGATAGGACTGAACGTAAACATGGACAGCCTTGGCTTTAAAATCTGGTTGTGACACTGTGCTCCTGCAACTACAAAATCCATTTAATAATCGTTTATAAATTATGTACTAGCCATGTAACATGACATACCACGGAGGAGTGATAAAGGTTAACTCACAAATTCTACATATGTTGGAGCCAAGATTCAACCCCAATCTATCTGACTCTACAGTGAGTCTTCTTGAATCCACCTTGTGGAACCTCAGAATGATGATGCCATGGAGAGATTTTACTGCCCACCATCCTCAAAGAAGACGAGTTAAGGGCATCAGCTCTGGACTAATACTGCCTAGATTCAAATCCCAGCAAGTGGTTACTGTGGACACAGGATAAATTAATCTCTCCATGTTTCTGTTTATCTATTAGAGATTCTTGGTAGCTCTATGTATCAAAGAGGATAATATATGTAAAGAGCTGAGAACTGTGTCCAGCCAATGCTCAGGATCTCCAGACAGCTCACCACTGCAACAACAGTGCCATTTACTCATTCTAGAATAGAGCTACAATCACCTATCTTACATACAGATGACAGAAGATGAGATGGTTGGATGGCATCACCAACTCAATGGACATCAGTCTGAGCAAACTCCGGGAGATGGTGAGGGACAGGGAAGCCTGGCGTGCTGCAGCCCATGGATCGCAAAGAGTCTGACACAACTGAGCGACCAACCAACAAAATACAAACAACCACAACACTGCCTCAGGGAGCACAGCCTGGGGTTGAAACACATCATATGTTGTAGAAAAGGCCAACTGTGAAAATTCATTATTAGGAGAAAATTAAGGACAATATTCAACTGAGGAGTCACTGAGGAACTCCTGAACTCCCATCCAAGAGTTCCTCAAGCAAGCATCTGTAATAACCACCAAACCCTGCTGAGAATTCAGAGCCTGCGAACGTGGATCTACTTCGAGCTGGAGGAAGAAACTCTGCCTTTGGCAGACAGGCGTGATTGCCAGGAGTTGCATTTCCTGTGAGTGGGCAGCGAAGCCATGGCAACTAGAACCACGGGATGTCTGGGGGCATCCCAGGTGAAATGGAGCCCTCACAGGTTCAGAGCGACCTTTTACCCACAGAAGAAGAATCCCAATAGAGGAGAAGGGCAGTTGACAGACAGCAAGCCAAGGATGTCTGGGGTGCATTAGCATCCCTCCTTCTCTGTTGGGAACCTTCAGAGGCTCAGAGTTGGGGTGGGGGGAAGACGGCTTTACAATGGGGCTCAGCACAAAAGGCCCTCCTCCTTTTCAGTCCCTCTCCTTTTTCTCCAGCTGAGCCCAGTTATATGCAAACAACGCTCTAAAAGAAGCTCAAAATACAGGCTACTGGATGGCTGAGGAAGAACAGGGTGGGGGAGCCAACAGTTCAAAGAGTGGCAGCAGGCCAGTGAAGTGGGGTCTGCAGGAACGGGAGGCAGCGGGCACCCCTGGCTTTTACCCAACTGGAAGCAAAGTAAAGCATCTTCCAGCGGGCCCCCTGCCCTAAGCAGCGCGAGCCTGGAGCAGAGCGACCGCTCTCATCCTCTTCCACCTGCCCCCACGCCGCAGCCAAAGCTGTCCCCGCGTGGGGGCCTTGCCGCTCAGCTGTGCCGCCGGAGATGCTCGCCCAGAAAACATGGCTGAGCCTCCACGATGCGCGCGCGACGCGGGAGCGTTTTGGGGAGGGATGCGCCCGGAGCCCGGCCCTGCAGCTGGGAGAGGTCGGAGGTGGGGAACTTGAACGCTTGGGTTGGAGGCAAGTGCTGCGCGTGCCAGCTGCTCCTCGGCGTGGCTCTTTCCTCCCTCCCTCCCTCTCCTTTTCCTTCCTCCCCTTTCCTCCTCCTTCCCATCTTCCTCCCTTCTTCATCCCTGCCCAGCCTCCCTCCAGCCACCCCGACCCTCGGCCCTGCCCTCCTCCCGCAGTCACTCCCAAGCCCGGGAACAAAACCCGCCCGCCCGCGGTTACCTGCGGGCCCCCAGAGTGGCCCCAAGGTCTGCCTCGGTCACTGCCGGAGCCCAGGCGCGCACTCAGCCGCCGCCCGCCTCATCCCCGCGCATCTGAGCGGCCCCAGCGGCAGCTGCTCCTTTTATGGGGCCCGCAGGCAGAGGCAGTGCCCTGGCGTCCCCAGCCCGCTCGGGCGGCAGCGTCGTCAATGTGCGCTATTCACACTCAGGGGCCGCTGCTGGGTCCCCGGTAGTGAGCGGCCGCCTCCCGCCCATCCGCATCCACAGGGCCTGGGTAGGTGTGCGGAGGGGGTGGGGTGTGGATAAACAGGGCTTTCACGGTACCCAGCGTGGGAGGGGAGGTCACGTGGTCCCGGTCCAGGGTAACCAAGGAAATATGGGCCCACTAAGAGTTGCAATCTTGGAAACGGATGTGGAGACGGTGGTCAAACAAGAGAGTCAGATATACTTTAAAATATATCAGGGATAAAGTTGAACCTTCTTTCCTCATCATTATTTTATTTAAAATAACAATTCTTAAATAGCACCTGCCCTTTTACTAATGACTATGAGGAGCCTTTTATTCTCTCCTGGTACAGACTATTTTGAAAGTACTGTGCTGGTGTTCCAATACACCACTGTGACCCTTTGGTTAATACAAATCGTCTCTTCACTCTTCAGGAAACTTAGATTGGCCCCAATCCATAAAATAAAAGCTAAACACCTTAACTTCGCATTCAAGGTCCTTAAAAAAAAAAAAAAAAAAAAGACATCCTAAAAAAGGGCCCTACTCTCTAGTTGCAAAGTCAATCCACCTCATCATCCTGCAGCCCTGGAAAGAGGGAACTATTTGTCTTGCCTCTGAAAGATGAAAAGGATGAAGTTCAAAGAGGTTAAGTAACAGTCAAAGGTCACTCAGTTAAGTGCTTGGAGCAGTGTCTCAGGTCAGTCCAAGTTCAAAGTCCTGAATCTTGGTCTCCCTGTGCTTCTGCCTTTTGTGAACTTTTAAGGTCAAGGGGCATGCCTTAACTCTGGAAAATACTTCACCTCTTCTCTGGCAAGGATAAACCTGAAAAAGGTGAGTTCCCTGGGCTAGGAGGGAAAAGAAAACACTGAGAAAGCTCCGTTTGAATCTATCACCTCATCTCAGCATTTCCTTTCGATTCATATAGAATTTTAGTTCTAATTTCAGGTGGAGCATTCATGGGAAGTCATCAATTTGACAACACTGGGGTTGGTCCCAGCATATGCATGTCACTGCCTGGGACCCCAAATCATCTCCCAAGGAAGAAGCCCTAATGCAGTTATTTGAAACACTTTACATAATGTTAAAATGAAGTTTGCATGTGAGTTATAGAAGCAGAGGACAATAAAATCCACACCAAGGGTCTGAGTGGGCCTACCTTCCAAGGTGTGGAAAAATATTACCCAAAAGAGCAAACAACACAACCCATTTACTGCCGTGTCTTTTTTCCCCCAGCAGCCACAGGAGAAGGATTTGACATGAGAGGTTTTCCAGAGTGAACCTAGCACAATTTCTCTAGTGGAGCTCATTACAAGACTAGATAAGCCTGATGGTGATAAGATGCAGTAAAGGAATGTCTATGCTAATAACTCCAGAAAGGTAAGGGGGTGGGTGGAGGTGATTGAGAGCCTTCCATTGTAGTGAAAGTGACTTTCAGTTTCAAACAATTATACTAGGGCATTCGGTGTGTAGAAAGAAGTGTCTGTATTACACGGTGTTCCTGCTAAGAGGGTTCTCAAAGGCAGAAAGCCTGTAATTAGAAGCCCTGAAGTACCCACCTCTCCATGAAGAAGGCTGGAGGACAGCCTGCCCAGGTAATAGGGTTTGAGTGTGAGTGTGTCTGTGTAACAGTGACAGAGAGGGAGTGTGTGTGTGTGTGTGTGTGTGTGTCCTCAGTCTCCATTTCCCAGCATCACCGTCTAATTACCATATAATACCAAGGTTTATAAGTTTCCAGTGGTGGGTAAAAAAGAAATAAAAACAAAGGGATGCACTGGGATGACCCAGAGGGATGGGATGGGGAGGGAGGTGGGAGGGGGGTTCAGGATGGGGAACACATGTACACCTGTGGCGGATTCATGTCAATGTATGGCAAAACCACTACAATATTGTAATTAGCCTCTGATTAAAATAAGTAAATTTATATTTTTTTAAAAAAGGAAACAAAAAAGCCACTTAACAGGACCCTAAAAAAATGTGATTTAGAGAAAGAGATATTTGAACACACATCCAAAAGCAGCTCATCTAACATGGGGGCAGGAGAGTGGCTTAGCCTTTGAAGCAGACAGCAAAATTCCTCCCCACTCTCAGATTCTGACCTCCATGACTTCCTATTTCATTTGCACTCACGGTAAACCTTCTTAGAAGGCCCTCTCAATGCTGCTGGTATATGCCACTGAGAATAAGAAAATGAGGACTTGGTGGTGATGTCACCACCTTTTTGTCTATCTCCACTCATATATATGAAAATGGGCTGCTTCTGAGCCAGCCAAGCCTTTCTTGGGCCCTGATCCTCTGAATCACTCATTTCAGGAAGGGTCTGTGAGAACTGAAATTTGCATTTGTCTGTAAGGGATAGTTTGGCAAATCCAACTTAATTCTATAGTCACTCCTGAATCTTCACAGTATCTGAAGGAGATACACGTGCTCCCCCTTGGTAAGGCTTATGAGATGCATTGTTTGTAATAACCTAATTTATGTTTCCTGTTCACAGATGGTAAATGTAAAATTTCTCAAGGGGAAGAAATTACATCCCGTACAACTTGGGGTTTGTGTTCATCTGTCCATGACTATAATACATCTCAGATAGGTTTACTCCCTACCCCAAACAGAAATAGCTGGTCTTGACACTCAATTGAAAAAGAAAAGATGACACTGTATATTTCACCCAATTGTATTATCAATATTCTGTCTCAAACAATAATATTGGTTGTTTTTTTTTTTTTTTGAACCCCTCAAAACGGATGGAAAAATTAAGTCTGATTTAATCTCTCGTAGCTCTGCATGGTATAACAATATTAAGTCATATGTTTGGAGTTTGAGTAGCTGGAGGCAGTTTCTACATCAAACTCAAATGGCCACCCAGAACTTATTTTCTCTGTGGTAGGTATGGGTCTTGTCATACATTTTGGTGGTTGCTGTTTATTTTTTTAAGAGGAAGCATCACGGCGCTAACATCAAACAGATGTAATTGAGTTCGGCTTTGAATTTTTTTTTTCTTAAAATACAATAACCTTTTGTTTTTATTTATTCAACACATATTTTTTGAGCACTTAGTATGTGTTGCATTGTTCTCAGCATTGGAGATACAACAGTGGACAGACAAAAAACCTGCCTTCATGCAATTATATTCCTGTAGCTGACTAGACTCCTAATATCAACACTGTAAATGTATGCAGAACTGACCCACAATTATTAACCTTAATCATGGGGTAATAATTAACAGGAAATTCTAATTACTGAGTAAGCCTAGAAAACTTTTCCTTGGTTTTAGGATATGTTATGGTTTTATTCTATTGACTTTCTTTTTTACTGGTTTTCATGAATAAGGCTACAAATTGACAAGGATAATCACTGTTTAGACCTTGACCTTAGAGCCTACCTGTCTGAATGGATATTCCTAATCTACACTTGGCTCTGTGACCTTGAGGAAGGTACTCAATTCTGCTAATTCACTATTTCCCCATTTGTATTTGTTAATGGGAATAATATGTCCCTTGAGATAATGTTGAGAATTAAAATGAGATGACATAAGCAAATCATCTGGCCTAAATCAACATATCTCAACCTTTTTTCTCCCTCATTATTGATCCTATCAGTAAGTTTTTTAAGATTTCTTTTCCCCTAATCAACACCCCCCCCCCCCGACTTTCAATGAAATTTTAATACCACAGATATCTCACACGGCTGTTTCGGTATTGTGTACTTATACACAAGAAGAATTTTTTTTTCAACTTCCCAAAAAACCAATGTTTTTTCCCCTTAGGGGTGATATTGCTCCCCACTGAGAAAAGTTGGCTTAGAGCCTGTCACAGTGCTTGCTAAGTCTTAACCAATATAATAGTCATAGTAAAAATAAATAGAAGGCCCTGTGTCCCCAGACTACAGAAGAGCATAAAGTCTTATAAAAAGATAGCAAAAAGCCCATCAGCTCTGAGAATTATCCAGGGAACCAAAGCCCAAATCCAGTATCACAGCCAGCAGCATCTGGAGGCTGGAGTTGAGCCTGAATCAGAAGATCTTGCTGATGAGAAAAAGGCAAGATGCAAAGCAGCAGGGCAGCTAGACAAGGTGTGATTACAACTCTTAATCAGTCAACTCAGGTTACCCATCACTCACACATGCAGAGAAGAACCAAGACAGCACTAGAGTGCTCCCGGTTAGAGATGTGGGCACAGAGTTTTGTCTTGCCTGAAAACTCCTCTTTCCACTTTTCTGTCCATCCAAGTCTCACTCCTCCATCAAGTCTGCCCAAAGCACCAATTCCTCACGATGTCTTTTTCAGTACAAAGTCTTTTCCAGCCTTCAGTCATCACACAAATCTAAGCTGAAGGACAATTTACAGAATAACTTATTACAGTTTATTTAAAAAATGTTGAGGTCATGAAAGACTAGGGTTGGTTGAGGAGAAACTCCCCCAAATTGGAGAGGACAAGACATCAATATGGTACCCTAGACTGGACCCTGAAACAGAAGAAGACTTTAGTGGGAAAAAACAGTGAAATCCAAAGAGTCCTTAGTTAACAGAATTGTATCAATGTTAATTTCTCGGTTTTGATCATTGCACATGGTTACGTAAGATGCTAACATTAGGGGAAGCTGGTTATGGCAAAACTTCATACTATTTCTGCAACTTTTCTCCAAATTTAAATGATTTTGAAATAGTAAATTTAAGAAAGATGTGCCCAGAGGCTGGTAATCAGCAATGAACCAAGCAAAACAAAAATTCCTAATACCATGGATATTATTATATGTTTTAGGTTTCACTCTTTCTGAGTATAGTTATGTGGCAATACCTATAGGCCAAATTTTGTCTACTACTGCTGTGCCACATCCGTGTGCTCTTGCCATGTCCCTGGGCTGGGAGTATAACTTGCATATGGGCATATGGCTCTTTTCCTCTGCCTTTCTCCAGGAGAGTAGATGGGAGATGAGAGCTCTTAAGTCCACTGCATGGCCTAGATAAATAACATATGCCTAGAACAGTGCTTAATACAGGCTAGATCTTGGATAGGTAATAAGAGATGCCATTTTTAAAAACATGAAAGCTTTTGACACAGAGCCTGTTCACAAAGTAACTGTTCAAGGACTTCCCTGGTGGTCTTATGGTTAAGACTCCATGCTTCCACTGCAGGGGGTGTGGATTCAACACTGGTCAGGGAGCATGCAGTGTGGCCAAAAAAAACACACACAACAAAGTAGGTATTCAATTACCATATTTCTTGCCTTGAACTTAAGAATGATCATCTCTTTGTCTCCTCAGACTTAAATGTTACAATTTTATGACATGTAATACTTAATTTCTTGACAAGTAGGAGTGTATGTATGTGTGTTAGAGAAATTGTGTGAGAGAATGATAGGGAATTTATTTTAGAGACAGGGGGAAACAGAAACGGAGATCTGAACTGATACATCCTAATGGACCCTAACACTTCAAGAAACAAATTAAGTTGGGATTTAAAAGATTTCCCTAGATGGGGCTTCCCTAGTAGCTCAGATGGTAAAGTGTCTTCCTGCAATGCAGGAGACCCGGGATCTTCGATCCCTGGGTCTGAATACCCTCTGGAGAAGAAAGGGGTAACCCACTCCAGTACTCTTGCCTGGAAAATCCCATGGATGGAGGAGCCTGGTAGGCTACAGTCCATGGGGTCGCAAAGAGTCGGACATGACTGAGTGACTTCACTTTCTTTCTTTCTTTAAAAGATTTCAACAACATGCTTTAAAAGACAAGGATGATAATCAACAGAGAAATGCCAAGAAATCCCTGTCACACTTACCAAATTTTAGCTACTTACACATAAATTAAAACAAAAACCCCCCAAACCTGTCAGATGGCTCTTAAAATGCAGTGTGCTTTTGTGGATAAGAGTGGAATTACATTTTTGTTGGTAAAGACCTTCATGTTCATCCCTGTGCGCGAACCATCTGACACACTTCCTTAGTACATGTAACGATGTGTAAGTTCAGGGTCAGGCCTATCATGTAGTCCATACACCTGGTCCTTTTTCCAGGGTTCAGTCTATTAGCAAATGTCACCTGCATCCACCCCATTCTAGAAGCCAGAACGTCATCAATCAGCCTGGATAACCCCAGCAGTACATCTTGAAGTTCTGACAAATTTTCCTCCTAAATACGTTTCATGTCTGTCCATGACTGTCTCTGCTGCTAATGTTCTCATCTACCATGATCTTTAGCCTGGACAATTATAATACCTTCTAAACTGGTTTCCCAACCTATAATCTATCTTTCTTATAGCAGGAAGAGAGACTTAAAAACATTTTTTATAAAAAGTAAGTCTGATCATGTCATTTACCAACTTAAGTCTCCAAAGCACAAAGTCTTCAATTTGACTTGTCTCTGCCAACCTCTCCAGCATTATCTCTCAGACATGACTTCTGTCTCTTTCTGCTCTGTCTTCACTAGCCTTCGTTCACTGTTTCAAAATATACCAAGCTGTGACCACCTGGTAAAAAGGCTTTCCACCATATCACCCTCATTCCACCTACTCAACTTTTGTGTCTCACTTGAACAGCACCTTCTCATAAAAGACCTTCAACAGCCCCCCCAGACTCAGTGAGTTGGTGACTTCAAAAATAACCTTTAATGATGACCATTTCTTGATATTCAAACTATTAAATACTCTCCACTCACAGGTACCAGGGTTGGTCTATATAACAAACAGTAGGTAGGAAAAGTGATGGTCTTTCACTTCCAAGGCTGGGTTATAAGACACTACCACTTCCATCTTGGTCATGTGTGCACACTCTCTGTCTTCTATTGGTCTGTTTGGGGAAGGCAGCTGTCATGTTGTAAGCCTCTGAGAACTGAAGCCTCCTGTACATTCTTTAGCCCCAGTCAAACTTTCAGATGACAGTAGCCTCAGCCATCTGACTTGTGAGAATATATGAAGTAAGTCCACCCAGCTACACCACTTCTGGATTTTTGACCCTCAGAATTGAGACCTTGAGACTAAATATTTGTTGTTTCACATTGCTAAGTTTTGGGATAATTTGATGGGGGAGTAACTGACACAGCAATAGATAATCAATACACTTAGTTAGAAATCCAGGTCATACCCTCTCACAGAATCTTAGTC
Source organism: Cervus canadensis (assembly GCF_019320065.1). NCBI lineage: Eukaryota > Metazoa > Chordata > Mammalia > Artiodactyla > Cervidae > Cervus > Cervus canadensis. The sequence goes on from NC_057407.1 coordinate 24,324,017, forward strand.
CTTCCTCTCTTTCTTGTACATATACCATTTGGTAATTACATATTTATGAAAGTAAATACATCAATGTTGGTCTCCTTATCAGCTTTGTCTCTCCATCTCACCATGGTGTTTCTAGAACTTTGCACCAGGCACACAGTGCACCATAAAAAACATTAGGTGCTTCTGTTTTCAGAGTCTCATACCTGGAAGATTTTCCTTCAGTAATGTAATCACCTTGCTAAACTTGCTTTTGGTAGGGAGTCACTATATGTAACATGAGCCCTAGATGTAGTCAGTAATTAATATTGAGAGATCCATGTAAACAAGCACTAGAGGTGAATGCTCTCAATACCCAACCAGGGGACTAACTGCCCTGACTTGTTTCTATTTTTAATTGGTTGATTTTCATTCAACCAAAGATGAAAACCATGTTGTTGGTCTCCCCTCTGTAACATTAAGACTGCTGGTCATAAATGGAATCATTTTTGAAGTAAAATACAGCCAGCGGTACCCCAAAGAGATGTGACAGGCCATCAATACCCAGTGTTAACTCAAAGCTGATGATATATTTTATTCTCTCCTTGCACAGTGCGCCTTCAACTACTTCCGCACTTAAGGTCTTATGGGTAGACAAGGGGAAGACAAGGCCCACAATTCACTTCCAAGAAACACAGGGATTTAGCCATCATTTCCAGTGGGTTGAATGTGGAAGCTAGGGCTGTGCAGCCTTTCTTGAATACATACTTTCAACAGGGGTGCTTACTTTAAAAAAAAAAAAAATCTGGATTTTTGACCCCATCTTGATACATTCAGTCAGAATTTCCAGAGAAAGAGCCTTGGAATCAGCCTTTTTAACAAGTAACTGAAGAAATGGACTCTACTGCCAGGCATAAAAGCTTATAAAAGGCATAAAAGGTGATCCATTGGAATACATTTTTGCATCAGTACAGATGCAGTTCACTTTTTGAAAATGTTACAGGCAAAGCATCCTTCTATCAGTAAGTCTTACTGCAAAAACACAACCAGTATAACAGATATATAGAGAAAGAGAAAAAAAGTTGATCTATGGGTGTAGCAAAAGCAGTTCTTAGAGGGAAGTTCATAGTGATGCAAGCCTTCCTCAAAAAGCAAGAAAAATCTCAGATAAACAGCCTAACCCACCACCTAAAAGAGTGAGAAAAAGCAGAACAAACAAAACCTAAAGTCAGCAGAAGGAAGGAAACAATAAAGACTGGATGTGGTGGTGGTTTAGTGGCTAAGTTGTGTCTGACTCTTGTGACCCTATGAACTGTAGCCCGCCAGGCTCCTCTGTCCATGGGATTTCCCAGGCAATAATACTGGAATATTACAGGCAATAACAGGCCATTGCCTTCTCTAGAAGATCTTCCCAACCCAAAGATAGTATCCGCATCTCCTACATTGCAAACAAATTCTTTACCACTGAGCCACCAGGAAAGTCCCAATTAAGATTGGAGAGGAAATAAAAACAACCTGTTTGAGGCACTTCGGTGTCAAACCTGGTGCTCTCCTTATTTCTATAACAGGCTCTATACCTTAGGGTTTTATCAAGACTTTGTACCTCGATGTAGAAAAATATTTCACAGATCTTCAAACATGACTAAGAAAACTCAGAACATAAAACAATGATTTTTTTTTTATTAGTAACACTTCCCTATTTGGCATAGCTTTGAGTTATAAAGATGATCTCATTTTATTAAAGTATTTTGAGAGCTTTTTTCCCCCCTCCATACTTGTATTCAGTTCTTTATCCTCAGTACCAGGGCCCCATTTACAATATCTATGGTTGGGGCAAAGGAAAAGTAAGGATTCTAGCCAGATTAAAGTGGAGGATATTAGCAATGGATAAACTAAGAATTCAAAAAAGTTCTATTTCACATGTTTTTCACAAAGGAAAAAACCACCACACAGAAAAATCCAAACTCAAGAAGCAAAATCCTATTATCTGCTTAGCTGGAGGTCAAAGAGCCCTGAGATGTTTAGGAAAGAACTCTGAGGCGGGGGTCCATGTGTGCATGCATGCTAAGTCACTTCAGTAGTGTCTGACTCTTTGCGACCCTATGGACTGTTGCCCGCCAGACTCCTATGTCCATGGAATTCTCTAGGCATGAATACTGGACTGGATTGCCATGCCCTTCTCCAAGGGATCTCCCTGACCCAGGGATTGAACCCATATCTCCTGCATTGGCAGGCAGGTTCTTTACAACTAGAGCCACGTGGGAAGCCCGAGAGTCCATGACCCTCCTGAAATCACAAACAAACTCTGATATTATGCTCTCATGAGCACTATTTGTTGGAGAGGATTGATGGATTTCATCCTACTATAAAAACTTCTGACTCTCCCCCACCCATGCAGATGAAGAATTAGGTTCTGTTTTCTTCTAGAAAAGATCCAGACTCTTAGGATATTCAAACTGACAGAGACTTTTTAGACCTAGTTTATGGCCACTCTTATTTGACACATGAGAAAAATGAGACACACAGATGTGATGATTACTTTCACTGAAAGAAGATAAAATATGAGTTTTTCACTTTTTAAAAGAAACCATTGGTTTATAAAACTTTATTAACACACTTAGACAGACTTGGCCAAACCACAGCTGGGAAGATATGCCCACCTCAACTATAATGAGCAATTAACATGTATTTAACATATTTTCTAGAAAATAAAATCATAAGACATACCGTGCTTCACCAAACGTAAGATAACAGTTGTAATTTATGAAGCAATAAGGCAGGAAATATACTGCCAATTAAATAACAAGATGGTTGAATGCATTTGCATTTCTAAAACTCTGCATCTTAGATTTGATGAAATGCAATATTGCAAAAAAGTAATGCCTTGATTTATATGACTCTTGGAAGAACAGAATTTAGTAAACTTCCTTTTGTAAAAATTAAACTGTAAGAGAAAACCTGTGAAACATTAAAAGCCCTCTTTTCAACACGTTTGAGACTAGCACATACTGAGTTAATCATAAGAGAAGAAATCATACAAAATTATTCATACATACGTCAAGTATCTTATTTTAACACACAGGGTGTTCACTCCTTCATCCATCTTTTAAAGTAGATTGAGAACTATTTTTGGACATATGCTACCAGTTTAAGATTCTATAGGCTCTTTCTTGATATAAACACTTACAATTTAGAGTCTATGATTTCCAATTTGGGTTCAGTTGAAATGGAGTGATAATGTAAAGACACTTGCAAAGCAACGTGAATGTTTTAGATTTTCTTTTAATGACTTCTCTTTACATCTTGCAGTTATTCCAACACCTAATTTAACAACCTGCCTAAAACCAACACCCAGTAACCAGGTGTGCAAGTGAGACAGCTAGGAAATAGATCATCCAGCCCCAGCCAAGCCTTTGGAGGATTCAGCCACCTAGGCTGATATCCACTGAGATGAACTTGGCCCAGAACAACCGAGCTAAGCCCCTCCCAGTTCCCCCTCTACAGGAACTAAATGAAGCCAGGCATTGTTTTAAGTCACAAAGTCTGTGGATAGTTTGTCACATAAAAGTGACAACAAACACAGCAGCCAACTACACAATGCAGGCAGTTAGCAGGCTGAGGGCACCTTTCAGAATGAAGAGTCAATTGATTAAGTGAAGCTTCCTTAAAGTTCTCTGAATTTCTATATTACTGAAAGTGAAAGTGGCTCAACTGTGTCTGACTCTTTGTGACCCCACGGACTATACAGTCCATGGAATTCTCCAGGCCAGAATACTGGAGTGGGTAGCCTTTCCCTTTTCCAGGGGATCTTCCCGACCCAGGGATTGAACCCAGGTTTCCCTCATTGCAGGTGGATTCTTTACCAGCTGAGGCACAAGGGAAGCCCTTCTGTACTACTGGAAGCTACCAAATACCCCTTTTATATGTGAGGCTCTTCTCCATTCCAGGCCTCCCTGGTGGCTCAGGGATAAAGAATCTGCCTTCCAATGCAGGCAATGCAGGTTCGATCCCTGGGTCGGGAAGATCCCCTGTAGGAGGGAATGGCAACCCACTCCAGTATGCTTGTCTGGAGAATCCCATGAACAGAGGAGCCTGGTGGGCTATAGTCCATAGGGTCACAAAGAGTCGGATATGACTGAAGTGACTTACCACATGACAGTCTTCTTTCCTAATTCCCCACAGTGGTACTGAATCAAAGGTAAGTAATAAATTAGGAGATGATAACAATGGTACCAGTAAGCAAGAGGGTTGGAGTAAGGGTGAGTGAGCCCTCTGTGCTTCTTGCTGCCTGCATGATGTCCAACCAGTGTCCACTGCCTGCTACCCCTCCTAACACCTCCAAGTGGCTACTGGCCAAAACCTCAATTCTGTCTGCTTTCTTCTCCTGCAATGCACTGTTACTTCTGAAGATCTACACTGGGGAGTCATCAGCCCTTGGAATAGCCAAGCTTGAAAAAGTAGGTCTCTGAAGCCCACATACAAATCTCTTTCATAAAAAAACAAAATCTGGGGCAGAAAAAACCCAGGAGTAAGTGATCTAGAAAATGCTACCTACATTTCAATATAGCCAATCCAGTCCCTTTTTATATGCAAAGAAAATCAATTAGCAGAAACTACTGATGTTCAAATCCTCATGGTCAAGCCTTAGCTAAATAAATATGTTTTATGAAATACAAAAGAGGCTAACATAGAAGCATATATTAGATGAAGCTGGCTTTTAAGACCTCAAAATTCAGAGAAGGGCAAGGGTAGACTCGGAATGGCAAAAATAGAAATAGATATCATGGTTCTCATGTGTCCTGAATATACTTTCTTATAATTATCCTATAAATTTTACAGATAAGGAAACATTTCAAGTCATGGGGATTAAGAATTTACCCCAAATCACACGGTGAGCACCCACTTCCCTTGCTCTACACTAAGATGGGGAAGCTAATGCATAGATGTGTCTCTCCTGGTTCTTTATCCCATTAGCACTGGTCGGAGCAGGGGCATTCCAGCCGCTCACTCTTTGGGATGGTGGTGGGTTCCCTCTAACTATCTCCAACTTCATTGTACAAGAAGGGTAGAGAGGCTGCAGAAACAGCTGAACTCCAGCTCAAAAGTAAGAGCCTAATTTTGGTAAAAACATAGATAATTCATCCTATAGTTCCTTTGCCTCCAGGACTGAAATCAGTTTGACAGCACAGAAAATAGAATCAAGAATAGAATTCACAACTTCACCTTACTTCTTGTAAGCTGTGTGATCTTGGGTGAGTCAGATCAGACCAACATCACCGGGTTTCATAAAGATTACGTAAGAATGTCTACAAAATAACTGCCAACAGCAAACACCCATTACACACATGGTACTGATCTCTAATATAATCAGTGCTTATGAGCATAAGTTGTGTAATCTCTCTGACCTGGATTCAAACCCAGATGCAGCCACTGATAGCTCAATAAGTGAGGTACTCCACTCTCCCAAGACTCAATATTCTCGTCAGTAAAATGGGATTGACATTCATGCGAAATCACTGGGTTGTTATATCAGGAGTTGTTATAAATTCAGTACAAATACTGCCAACAACTAATGGTTACCGAATGCAGACTTACACCAAACCAAGCCTTAATGTGTGTAGTCATATTATGGTGATCCATAAGCCTTGTTCATCCTTACCCTCTCACTAAGGTAGGTACCAGAGTGTGACACTTGGAAAGTACATCATAAATGCAGCTTCCAGCCAAAGGACAAATGATAAGGAAGCATCCAGCACTGAGAAGCTGGGCTCCAGGGAAATAGGACACAGGTCCCCTCAGGCCAAATGGACCGCCTGAGCTGCGGTATTCACTGTTCTTCATTCCTTCTCTCCTATTAAAGGGGCCTCCTCACTAGGTCAGAAAAACTGATCAGAACGGGGTGCAGGGCTGGCAGGTGACCTCATGGATCCTGGACCAGTGGCCCTGCCTCAGACAAGGCTACAAAAATAGATAACAAATCTTTTAAGGAAAAAAAAACAAAAATGTCAGAACAGATCTATTTTAAAGATTCCTCCCTTCCTTTTACAATCACAATGTGCTTCACAAATGCCCTGATTTTGGTATTTCCACTGCCATGTTCTGCCCCTGCTTTTGGCCTCCTTCCACATCTAATTCTGATTTTTCTTTTTCACTGAATAGATCTAGCCAAGGCAAAGAGATGATTAGGTGGCGTAAGAATGAATGAGATTTTATTTTAAAAATCCCTTATAAATAACTCCCTGCAGAAATCTTGAAATAACTGTGGACAAGAGTTGTCATCTAATTTACAATCCTAACAAGTAGACCAAAAAAAAAAAAAATAGCGGGCCATGTAATAGCTATTCTTGAATCCCCCAGGAAATTAAAAATAGGAACAGCCTCATCTCATGTTCAATAACAAACTCAAGATTTATTTGCTTAACATTTTGATGGTCTAATGGTATTCTAACCTGCAGCCAGGGTCTTTAGCAGAGAGACTACTTGTCAAAACTGCTCTTAAATGGCATCACCAATGTTTGAAGGTCATTAAATGCCTATGAGAGAATAAGTTTACTGGCCTCTCACTGCCAACCAACCCACCCAGGGCAGAAATACAGTGTGTTTCCAAAGGCTTGAGACCAAGTGGGACAGCAACTTAAAAACAGAGATGAGCCAACAGGCTACATATTCAGACTACAGGTAGCCCTCAGAAGACAAAAGCAGTAAACCTTCAGTTGAGACCAGCTGAACTGCCAAGATACTGTGGATATTAACAGAAACTGCTGCCCAAAGCTAGATGCTCACCAACAGGCACCAACACAAGCCCATATGTACATGTGCATACACAGAGGCATACATACTGGGCTCCCCTCATGGCTCAGACAGTAAAGAATCTGCCAGCAATGCAGGAGGCCCAGGTTCAATCCCTGGGTCAGAAAGATCCCCTGGAGAAGGGCATGGAAACCCACTCCAGGATTCTTGCCTGGACAACTCCATGGACAGAGAAGCCTGGTAGGCTACAGTCCATAGGGTCGCAAAGAGTTAGACACGACTGAGCAACTCACACACACACACACACACATACACATGAATGTACAAGCAATTCATGAAACGATTAAACACAGTTCTAGTGATCAAAAGCAAGAGAAAAGCAGTGTACATGATTTAAGACACCTTTTCTCTTTACTTCTCATTATCAAATGCTGTGGCCTGTATCAGATACAGACTAACTCTATTATTCTTATCAATGGCCTATCATATTCCTTGCTGTGAAACCACAGTATGTAGCCAAATCTAGCATGTCTGTACTAATTAGAAAATATGCAGGCACAGTAATGGGCAAGTATTTCATAAGACTGTAGAAGACTGTAAGAGCAGAACTGCAGGAGAAGTTTAAAATAAAAATATGCAGTGGCCATCTGCACTCATGATTTTTAAGTCAAAGTGTTTTGGTTGGTTTAGTATCTCAGATTCTAACCCTCTTCAGCTAAACAACGTGGTTCAGTTTGGGTAGAACTACTCTTATTAAGAAATATTTATGCAGCAATCTACATGCCCCTAAGCGGGCACCAAGTAGCAGCTAAGGAAAAATCCACCACTCAATGGGCTCAGAAAGAGCTTTTACCACTTAAGTGGCAAGTATAGGAACTGGAAGAGAAAAATGGCACAACATCCGAAGTAGGAAAAAAGGATAAAAAGCAAGTCTGGTTAACATATGTACACATGTTACACATCTACAAACTTCATCTATATACTCACAGAAAAAAGATAGGAAGGAAATCAACATGAAGATATTAACAGTGCCTAAGCAGTAGGATTTGGATGATTTTTGTTTTCCCCTTTTGTTTATCTGTCTTTTCTTTCCACAATTAACACAAATCATCTGTGATAGTTACATGAACTGCAAATGGTAGAAAAAGCAGAAGTACACACCTCATACTCATAACCTGGGGACATTTGTTTTCAGAGTTTCTTAAGGTTTTGGCTAACATGAGATGTTAACATAAAGGTCAGTTTTCCCAAGTCAATACTACTGACGTTTTGTTTGTTTGCTTTGCAACATGAAGCACATGCTTCTGCTCATGAGTTTAGGCATTTGGCAAAAAGCAATCCAAGGTAGAATACAGTTTTAATTAGTAGTACTTCTCTAAAAGTAGGCAAAATCAACAGGGCCTCTTCCATGTCAGAAGAGGCCCAGGAAGCTTCTGGATTTTTGAGGCCTTTTGTACAAACACCCAGAAATTCTTATAAAAATTGTGATTTAACATAGACTAACAGCTTCCCTGGTGGCTAAGTGGTAAAGAATCCATCTGCCAATGCAGGAGACATAGGTTCGATCCTTAGGTTGGGAAGATCTCCTGGAGAAGGGAATGGCAACCCACTTAGGTATTCTTGTCTGGAAAATCCCATGGCAGAGAAGCCTGGTGGGCTTTAGTCCATGGGGTCACAAGAGTTGGCCATGACTTAGTAACTAAACAACAACAATACTAGTTAAAATCCTGTGAATATATCTATATGATTCTATGTCACCCTTCATTTGCAGATGATGTCAAAAGTCTAAATTTGGAGCCATTCTTCTTCCTTTGATAACTACTCTGACCCTGTGAAGGACGAAAAGAAATGTCCCCCCTCAAATGATACTATAGAAGGAGAGCTACTAATACTTAAAAAAAATAATGTCCTAAGCATTTGGTGGAAAAAGTAACTTTTACAAAAATTAACGTTTGGGACTTCCCCAGTGGTCAGTGGTGAAGAATCCGCCTGCCAATGCAGAGGATGTGGTTCGATCCCTAGTCTGGAAAGATCCTACATGCCATGGAGCAACTAAGCCCCTGTCCCATAATTACTGAGCCCATACTCTAGAGCCCACACAATGCAACTGCTGAAGCCCAAGTGACGAAAGCCCATGATCCACAAAGGCTACGCACAGCAACGAAAACCCAGAGCAGCCAAAAATTAGTTAATTAATTAAACTTTAAAAATTAATGTCCAAAGTATTTGATGGAAAGCCTTATAATTGTGTCAATTACCATTTCATCAAATCGAAATAAGGGAAAAAAAAGAGGAGGGGAAGCTGCAGGCACTCCTCATATGCTGCTATCATGTACCCCACAGGCAGGTGATATTCACACTTAACAGAGGCTGAACAGGTCTCTAGTAAATCTCTCTTAGTCACTCAGTGTTTCCTTCAAAGGAATCTTCGCACACAAATCCTGTTGTCAGCATCCATGTCAGTACCAACACAGAAACCTTAAAAAGCCCGGTCCTAAGGGAACATGTTTACCAGGGAAGGACCCAACCAGAGGGGCAAGTGACATGGAGGACTGCTAAAGAGCCAAGCCACTACTTTAAGACCGACTGTTCATAAATTCTTTACCCCCTGAGTAAATCACAGGCACTGTTCATATTGGGAGAGAAGCAGGAATTGTCTCCGCGGCTCATTACTTCGTCTTCTCCAGTTAATAAGCCAAGCTTTGTGGCAATGGAAGTAAAATAATAACTGACTGGGAGACATGTATTTGCGGATGTGTTTTGTTGTTCACACGAGCTTAAAGAGGCCTTGTTATATACATCCAAGGGATCCGGGTGACGTGCTGTATGGTCTGTGTCATCAGTCCTCAACCACATGCAAATCAAGGGACAGAAAGGAGACATCTTTGGGAAACTCCGAGTCAGGCAGCCACTGCACAGGGGCAGGAAGCTTTCACTTGATTAGCCCTCAGGCTGTGCTCAGGTTGGCTGCTTTGGCAAAAGATTTCATTTCTCTAGCAGCATACCAGACAATAGGGACTAAGTGCAACCTGGGTCTGAAATTTATTCATGCTTCCTGCGCTTGCTAGTGCCTGCTGTTGAGCTAAGCTCCATGCAAGGTGCTGTATGTTGGTTCCCAGAGAACTGCTGCCAAGTTTGCTTTAGGACTTTAACCACATTAAGTATTAAATATAAGTGCAGGGTGTCCTGAAAAGTCTCTGATAATGCTCCATAAATTCCACTTACAGAACAAATCAAGTCTTTAAGTAGACGGAGGCCTGACCCATTAGTGTGATTTCCGGGGTTACTTTATCCTCTGCACCTTCAAGGTTTCTGTGACCGATAGCAATGAGTGCATAAAAACGTCCATGTGTAATTTTGTTATCCGTGTAGGGCAGCTGATGCAAATGGCAGCCCATGTGCTAAATCCAGACACCTGGGAATTTTTTTTTGTCACACTGTGCTTCCAATTCCTTTGATACATTAGTTGCTGAGCAATCCAAGTACTGATCAATGGATGAATGGGTAAATAAAAAGTGGCCCATATATACAAAGGAATATTATTCAGCCTTAAAAAGGAAGTTCTGACACATGCTACAACATAGATGGAAGCTTGAAGACATTATGCTAAGTGAAACAAGCCCATCACAAAAAGCAAGCATTGTCTATGATTCCACTTATTATAAACTACTTCCCTGGAGGTCCAGTGCTTAAGACTACATGCGCCCAATGCAGGGGGCTCAAGTTTGTCCCTTGGTCAGGGAACTAAGACACTATATTCTATGTGGTACAGACACACACACACGCACACACACACACACACACACACACACATTTATACAAGGCCCCTAAAGTAGTCAAACTCTTGGAGGTGGAAGTAGAAGGATGGTTGTCAGAGCTGAGGGAGGGGCAATGGGGAATTGTTTAATGGGTACAGTTTCAGGTTCACAAGGAAAAGAAAGTTCTGGAGACTGGCTGCACAAGAGTGTGCATGTCCTGCAACTGAACTGTACACTTACAGCTGTGTGAGATGGTAAGTTTTATATGTGTTTTAGCACAATTAAGAATACTGCCAATAGACAGTACTGATGACCCTATCTACAGAGCAGCAATGAAGATGTAGACACAGAGAACAGACTTTCAGACACAGCTCGGAGGAGAGAGAAGATGGAATAATTTAAGAGAGTAGCACTGACACATATACATTACCATAGGTAAAGTAGATAGCCAGTGGGAATTTTCTATATGACACAGGGAACCCAAAGCCAGTGGTCTGTGACAACCTAGAGGAGTGGGACGGGGAAGCAGGTGGGAGGGAGGTTTACGAGGGAGGGCACATATGAATACCCATGGCTGATTCATGCTGATATATAGCAGAAACCGTCACAATATTGTAATTACTGTCCAAGTAAAAGTTTAAAAATAAATTTAAAAACTGGGAGAAATCATAGAAAAAAAAAATCCACATTTCTAGCTTGCCTTAAAAAATGGAGAAGATGTATGTGACAGCTTGGGGCCTGCACTGTGCCTGGCACGGAGGTTGGAGCAGAGAAGAATATACCCTTTATGTGCCCTAGTTTCTCAAATTCCCTACCCTCCCTGTCATCAACCTGCACAGCCCATTTCATTTAGTTATGGCAAGAGTTCCCAACACGGGGCATGCAGAGTGCTTTGTGTGTATGAATGATGGTGCTTAGTTTCAGTTCCAGCCATAGCACCCTTAAGATATCCATATATTATATTCATAATATTCTGGGTGTATCCAGAGAATCTTATCCAGTCCAGTATTAAGCCTAAAACTAAATGGATGAAAGTAAGAAAGCATGTGTAAGACCTACAACAAAGACCTATATACTGGGATCTGCTAAAGATGAAAAGCCCTGAGCTTCCATAGCTCAATGACATTCAGTCTCTCTGCAGGGATGAATGCAGCCCTTCACTCTCCCACTACTGGAAGGTCCAGCCTCTGAGCAGAGACTGTCAATCTCGCTCTGTTGAGAGCCGAAAATCAGAGTCAACTCATGGTGATGTCCTCTCTGGGCACTGGTAACATAAAGATCTTTTCCTTCTCCAAAGTGACTAATGGCCCACTGCAGACACCCACTTAGACCAAAGGCCCTGTGATAGGCCACCCCACCTGAAGGAACGTCAGTGTGATGTGTATTCCAAAGAAGACTTCGTTTGGGCAGACTCATTTTATGTTAGGCAACATTTTGTTGTGTGTGCTCAGTCACTAAGTCACCTTCAACTCTCTTGCAACCCCATGGACTGTAGCCACCAGGCTCCTCTATTCATGGGATGCTCCAGGTAAGAATAGTAGAGCGGATTGCCTTTTCCTTCTCCAGGGGATCTTCTTGACCCAGGGATCGGACATGTGTCTCTTGCACTGCAGGTAGATTCTTTATTACTGTGTATTATATAACAATAGCAACCCTTGATTTTTCACTTCTGGGCAGTTTCCATATTATTTTTTGTTTAACCATGGGAAATGAATGTAAAGTGGTTTGCATATCTCAGACCCTATATATCTGACAGAGGGTAATGCCTACCACCACCATAACCACCCCCTCTTTACCAGGAAACTTTTAGAAAATGCATGGATGTGATTTTGGTTGCCACACAATAAGAGATGGGCGCTATGCAGAGGCAGAGATGTGAAATGGTCTCTGATACCTGAGACAACGTCACACAATGGAACTGTCCCACCCACAGGGCCAGTAAAGCCATTAAAATAAAGAAGATGAAATGTTGATTTATGTTAACTTCTTGGCATTGATAGGCCTTTCACCATGTGATTCAAATACAGAGTAAGTATACCAATGTCAGAATCCAAGACCCACAGTCCCAAGGTCTGTCTGCGGATATGAACACCACGTGCTCCTTGCAAGCCTATATAGGCTCTCAGAATCTCAGTTTCTGCATCTACAAAGAGAGTCCTGTGACCCCCGTTCACCTTCAAGTTTTCTGGAGGTTTAGCTAAAATATGACTGTAAAACGGGTTCTGCAACTATAAAACAAAGGGCACAATTAAAGGGTGACTGTAAAAATCTTTTTTTTAATTTTAAAATGTGATACACATCAAAGGATGAACTCTGAAGACACGTTCAGTGAAATAAGCCAGATACAAATATATAATTTCACTTATATGAGATATCTTGACTAATTAAATTTACCAAAAAACAAAGAAGAAACATGGTTACCATCTGCTGGGGAAAGGAAGGGATAGGAAATTATACTTTAGTGATCACACAGTTTCAGTTTGAGAGGATGAAAAAGATCTGGAGATGGATGACGGTAGTGGTTGTGTAAGGGTGTAAATGTACTTCACAAAAACGAACTGCACACTTTAAAATAGTCCAAATGTTAAATTTTGTTATGTATATTTAGCTATAATTTTAAATGTTAAAAAACCTTACTCATTTACAAAAATGTATATATGTGCATCATACAATCAAAAATGAGGATAAGAAAATATAACTCCTTGCACAACTCAGAAATAACCATGCACATTATTTTGGTATAAATCTTCTCAGGACATTTTCTTTTGATGATCTAAGATTAATAATTTTCAAGAGAACATTATCTGCTGATTGTTGAGTCTTATACTATTTTTACTGAAATACTCAGTTAGGATGAGGCAATTGAGGAATTTGCAGCATGAGAAGGAAGGTGAGAGGCAATACTTTCCCTCAACACATAAGTAAGCTTCTTTCATTTCTACAAAACTTTTTAAAGGAATACATGTTTAACCTGATCACATTAAAATACAACAATGAAAGAAAAAAATTATAAGTTGATTAGAAATTTAATACTGTACTAAAAAAGAATACCAAACATCAAGAAAAGTCCACTATTTGTAAAGCCTATGATCATCAGATCAAATGCACTGAAATATTTACAAATGAAATTTGTAAACCACTTAAAAATTCTTGCCTTGAGAACCCCATGAACAATATGGAAAGACAAAAAGACAGGACACTGAAAGATGAACTCCCCAGGTCGGTACATGCCCAATATGCTACTGGAGATCAGTGGAGAAATAACTCCAGAAAGAATGAAGAGACAGAGCCAAAGCAAAAACAATACCCAGTTGCGGATACGACTGATGACGGAAGTAAAGTCCGATGCTGTAAAGAGCAATATTGCATAGGAACCTGGAATGATAGGACCATGAATCAAGGCAAATTGGAAGTG